>NW_021703772.1:101421635-101504937 GCF_005190385.1 Monodon monoceros | reverse complement strand
GGGTGGGAGGGGGGATGGCGGGGGGGAGGGCAACTCCTCTGGGAGGTCTGAGCACTGCCCCAGGGGGTCCAGGCTCCTTTTTCCACTGGGATCAGGAAGCCTCCTCCGCTGCCAGGAGTGTAACCTGGGGTGGGACTCTTGTTACTTCCTGGTGTGGGCCTATCATTTGCAAGATGAGGGGACTGGGTTGGCTCAGCCGTCCCCTGTCTGTTACTTGAGGTCCTTGACAGGGGGGAGGCACCTAGAGCAAGTCCCACGGTTCAGGCAATTGCTGGAAGTACGCCAGTACTCCACTTGCGGAGGCTGCCCTGGCCAGCCAAACCTGGTGTTTCCTTGCTTGGGGGTGAGGGTCTAGCAGCTTATAATGCTCACAGATGCTGTTTCGTGCTGACCAGGAGCTCTGGCTGGCAGTTGTTGAGTACATGCACCTTTGATTAATAAAAATGGGAAAATAAATGTCTTCTTATTTAACGCATATTTAAAAATTAATAACATTTGTAAGGCACCTGGCGTATTGCTGTCCCTTAGTAAATGGTGGTTATTATTGTTCATTTTATTATAGCTTATTTGGTTGGCAAAAGCTTTCAAAATGTGGGCATAGCAGGGAGGTTGCCTTCTTCGTGGGGAGATGGTTGGGAGCCACTGTGAGGCTGGTTTCCAAGCCCCTCCGGGAAATGTTCTTAGGTTCCACTGACAGCAGCTTCCGGTGCAGGCGGCTGTGACGGTTCCTGGCGACTCCCAGGCATTGAATCTTAGGGAGCAGAGTCTCCAGCTCCCTTTCCACCTCGAGCCCACCCCTCTCCCAGCTCCTTCTTGGCCCCGAGCTGGACCAGCCACCCTGCCCTAGTGGGCAGAGTCTTGGGAGTGTGCATGAAAAGGCTTAGGGGTCCGATGGCTTGCCTGTTCCCTGACTGTGGATTGCATGCTCTGATGGGAACAGGGATGGGTCAGGGAGAGACAGAAGACTTAGGAGGGACAGTGTTCTTCCTCAGTGATTTCACATATAGTTCTTATAGAGGTAATGCAATTAAGAATACAACTACAGGATTGTTTTCTTAGAATTTCACGCCACATGTCATAGTAAGAACTACCATTTATTGATTGCTTCCTATTTGCCCAGTACTCTCCTGGGCTATTTACATATATTTCATCTCATTGACTCCTTATAACAGCCCTTTAGGATGTATCAGTATTTCTATTTTATTTCAGACACTGATGCTCAGAGTGGTTAAGTAACTTGCCCAAGGTTACACAGCTAGAGGGTGGCAGAGCTGGAATTTAAAGACTATGGTCTTTCCAATATTAAAGATTTGTTGCTCTACGATGAAATATCTTACAGTATAAAGGCAAACATTAGCAGGCTGAAGACTCATAGAGTGAAAGGTCATCCAGACGTGCTTCCAGGGGGAAGAGTTCTAAGTAGGCTCTTGAAGGAGAAAGGGGTGCAGGGGATGGAGCGATAGGGTGTGGACTGAGCTGGAGGGGATGTATGTAAAGGGGGGGGAGAGATGGGGTGCTGGTTTGGGGTGATGGAGGAAGGCTGAGGCCCTGGGGAGGGTCAGGCTGGAAGTGACGCTGCTGTGGTTGCTGCTCTGGGGACAGGGGACAGGTGTGGGACACCTGGCTTTTTTCCACACCTTTGGCTCTGCCTCTCCCTTTGGCTACCAGAGACTGCTCTCTACCCACTGGTGGCAGGGGCTGCTGTGGCCCCCTGCTCTGTAGACGGCAGTCATATTTCAGGAAAAACTGGCAAAGGACTTGGCTTCCTCCCTCCTCACTCCCTACTTCTCTCCTTCTCTCTCTGTCCTACCTAGTATTTGCTTTTCAAAACCAGTATTTAAACAATAATACAATTAATTTGAAGAATCACACATTGCGTAGTTTTACCACTCTCCCATCGAGTCATCATTTTTCACTTCCACCCCTTCCAGCTCCTGTCCATTTCTTTGTTCGTATCATGTCGACACAGATGTAAACACCAGGTAGACACAACCTTAAGTCTTTTTATTTCTTTAGACTTTGATATCAGAGCATGTTTTCTGTTGCCTTTGTGATCACAAAGTTGTAAATGGTTGCCTACATCCCCCCGGGCTGAGGGTGTCCTGATAGATAGCAGCCTCCCACCAGGGCTGCATTTCTAGTTGCTTCTTTTTGGGGGGCTTCATTAGAGCTGATGTTGTCACTGAGGTCGGGGCCTGGGGATTGTGGAAGCAGAATGCAGAGGGGTTTGGGTTGCCTGGGTAGAGGACAGGGCAGGTGAGAAGCCACCTGACAGTATGCCTTTGGGGTATATGTGTCAGGTATATACCCTGACACACATATGTATATGCAGGTGGGAGCCAGCAGAGACCATGAGGTTAGGGTGGTGCTGCAGGCGTCGCTGGTATTTATTTCTTGAAACTATCATGAGGATTAAATGAGGTCATGTTTGCAAAGAGTCTGGCATTCAATAAACCTTAGTCCCTTACCACTGTCTCCTTCCTCCTCCTTTCAGATGGTCTCAAGCAACCTGGAGAGGGTGATGGTGAGCACAGCCGTCTCTATATAAGCAGCCCATGGCTATGCGGTCAGCTCATTCATTCAACAGTTGTTTATGGAGCCCCTACTACGTTCCAGAATACAGGCCTGAAGGAGACAGGCGAGACTCCTGCCATCTCGGAGCTTATGGTCTAGCCTGGGAGACACCCAATAAACAGGTAAACACAAAGATAAGAATTTCCCATGATGATAAGTGCTAAACAGGGATGATAGGTATTTAAACTGGGAAGTCAGCATATTTGGTTGGAAAGTGGGGTCAGAGTATTTGTTTTGAAATGACGTTTTTCTTAAGTTGGGAGTTTATTTGGCGGTGTCTTTGGGAGTGAGCTATTTTGGATTTTATAGGGGGAAGAAACTAACATCCCCCCAAAGCCCATCCTCTGGCACCAACACTGTTGAAGGGCTAATTAATGTTTGAGCCAAGTTCTTCAAGATGAGGTGGAATCAGGCATGTGAAGTTCTGGGGGAAGAGGTTTGGAGCCAAGGGCCAGTGTGCTGGACCCACGAGGGACGGTGGAGCCGGATGCAGTGAGGGGGCCGCCAGGAGACGGAGCAGGCAGGGCCTCTGGCCTGGGACACAGGTTGTTAGGGTATAATTCTTGGTGCAGGGAGTAACTGGAAGGCTTTGAGCAGGGCTGGGGTGCCCATATCTGACTTACGGTTTAAACATTTACATGTTTTAGAATATTTAGATACAGTGGTAAATACTAGCAGCAGACCCTGCTGTGGTCAGGTGTACCTGGGAATGTTACACGTGCCGTGTCTTACTGGAAGAAACAGGAGGTGTTGAACGGACAGAAGTAGCCCACCACGCTGTTGCCAATGAGAGACTCGGAGCCCACGATTCAGAAGGCAAGACATCACAACTGTGATGTTTTTGTGACCACGGGGGGAAAGGGAGACATGCGGGGGGGGACAGAGGATGCCTCTCTTTTTTTCTCCCTTGTGTGCTCCCTCACCCGCCCCAATGAATCGTGTGTCATCTGAGAACCCACCAGGTCTCAGGGTTGGAGCCCTTCTCCAGAGGCTTTCATGAGTTTGGCTGGGTTCCTGGGACTTCTCTCAGGGCCCTTCCCTTGTTGCTGCCACAAGGGGTGGGGGGCTGCCGAGAAAGGGCAGATAAGTAGGGTCAAGTCCACAGGAACACTGAGAGGTGCAGCTTGTGATTCCACTGTGATTCTCTCAGAGCAGGTGCACAGCCACTGACTCACGCTTACATACAGACACTTCCAGTCACATCAACTTGAGTTGCTTCTTGCCCCCCTATACAGACCTCTGACGTGTATCGACATACACAAGGGCCTGATCCAGCAGACCCTGGCGACCACAGAAGTCTGCACACATTTGTCGGCTGCCATAGGGAACTCGCCTCCTCTGTGGGACTCACATCCAAACTCCCAACACAAAGGGCCGCACAAGCAGAAGAGCCTTGGTCTTATGGATCCTCCCTCTGAGGACCAGGTCTGGTTACAATCCATCATCCACCAGGCTCAAAATGCAAATTCTATAATTAAATTCCATTCCAATAGACAGGTGATTTTGAAACTGTGGCTCATGACCCATTAGTGGGTCACAAAGTCGATTCACTGGGTTGCAACCAACTTTCCAAAAAAAAAAGTACAATAGATAAATACAATAGGATAGAAACATGAGTCTGTCTCTACTGCGTAGTAAGAGTGCTGTAATTTTACAATTTAAAAATTTATGTGTGCATGTGTACTGGATTGCAATGTGACTTTATTTTTAACTATGATTTTGTGGCCAAAAAGAAAAAAAGTTTGAAAAGCACCACAAAACCTTATTTCCTAGTCTAGCACTGTGATGGACAGTGCAAGAAGACTTTTTCCTTTCCCTGCCCTCTGGGAGCCTGGGCCCGGGCAGAGCAAGGTGATGTGGCCTGGCAGTGCCCTGACCCGCGGTGTGGGGAGCAGGGAGGATGGCAGCTGAGGCCTTGTCTAGTGGGTGGGCAGGGGAAGGAGAGCTGGCTGGGGAAGAAGTTAAGAGATGCTTATTAAAAAAATCCATGGGACTGGAGAAGGGGGCAGTGGTGGCAGAGGCTGAGGCTCCTTCCAGGTTTGGGGATTGGGTGACTGAGTCTAGGAATGAAGGAAGGAGGGCAGATTTGTCTTTTGTGAGGGTTGATGGTGAGATTCATCGCAAACATCTTGAGTTTGGGGATGTGTGTTAGACATTTAGTTGGACATGACCATGGTGGTCCATGGAGTCCGGGAGACAAATGGGCCAGAAGTGCAGATTTGGGTCTCTTACGTGGGTGGGAGCAAGATAGGCTCAGGGAGGGTGTGGAAGGAAAGGAGAAGAGGGCCCAGGAAAGTGCCCTGAGAATCACTGATGTGTGAGGGAGGACCAGAGGCGGGAAGCTGTGATGGAGCGTGTGGGGAGTGCCTGGCCTCCGGTAGAGAGCTGTCCTGGAAGCCTCTCCAGGGAAGAGGCCACCTGCTGTGTCACATGCAGCACTGCACTAAGGCTCTAACTGGGGAGAAGACCTGAAACAACCAGAGGGCTGCAGGGGCCCAACTTCAGGACTCCGTGGGTCCATGAACCTCAGAGACCTTTGAGAACTTTCCTCAACGTCAGGAGCCATAAGGAAAGAGAGTGAAGTCAGGGAAGGGCGAGACAGGGGGTCTGTTTGAAGGTGGAGCTGTCAAGCTGGCAGCTGAACCCCCTCCCCGTACTAGCCTCCCTTCTCCTGGCTGCACAGGGTCAGCCCCCTAAGGCAGCCAAGGGACCACGGATGCCCAGAGACCTGAGTTCTCATTCTGGCCATCAGAAGCTGCTTACTCTCCGTGGACCTCATTCCTGATCTACAAATAAACGAGATATCTATTGCTAGAATAATCTCTTGGACCTCTGCCTTCTCTGAAATTCTTTGAGGCCATCTGTGAAATAGGGTTAATCACACTTGCCCAGTTCTTTCATAGGAGGAACCCTTTTGAGAGCCATCAAGAACCACCAAAGCAAGGGTGTTAAGGTTATAGTTGTTACCAATTAGATTCAAAAGGGCCTTTAGGGGCTCGAGTAGGCCAAGGAATTACTGAATTCCCCATTTTCTTCCTGGAAGTGCCTTCTCCTTCCCCTCTACCTCCTGACTCCTTCCCCACTGTATTCTCAAAATTGTTCATAGAGGTTGGTAAAAATCTGAGGATAGGAGGAAAAGAGAGGCAAAACTCATTAATCCAGTGAATAATTGTTGGGCACCGACTGGGCGCAGTTCTCTGTTGGATGCTGGGGTTACTATGGAGACCAGGAGGCAAGACTGGCCCTGAGGACTGCCCACTGCTGGTGCAGAGCGGAACCACCCCTGCAGCTTTTCAAATCCAGATTCCATGGGTCCTATGCCAGACCTACCTAACTCGAAGCTCCAAGGATACAGCCCTGGTGTGTGTCTGTTTAAAAAGCTCCACAGGGCATTTTGTTGCACTTGGAAAGGTGAGGACCAATGAGTGGGAAGATAAGAAGCGGCCCCCTGAGACGGAGTGGTTTAAGTGCTAAAAGAAAGTAGGATGGTAATTGCTGGGACAGGGTGCTAAGGAAACCTAGAGTGGGAGACGTGAGGCCCCAGGAGTTGGTGGGCATGGGTGCAATCAGGAAAGACTTCCTGGAGGAGATGCTGCCCACAGTGAGTTTTGAAGGATGCGGGAAGAGGGAACAGCATGTGCAAAGGCACAGAGGCTTTCCATGAATGGTCATGTGTTTCCTGAAAGGTGTCTACACATAAAGTGCACAGTTCAGGTTAAAGGTGTACCTCATAGGCAAATCTACCTGTGACCCTGAGAAAGTCCTACTGCAGACCCCTGTCTTTACACAAGAACTTGGATGGGCTTCCATCACGAGGCTGGATGTGTTAGCTGGGAAACCAGTTCCAGTTGACGTTGGATTAATGCAAACAAGGGAGGCAACCACATTAAACCATCTCAGGCTGAGAGTGGGCTTTTCTCAGATTTTACAAGGATCAGGCAAGAATGAATGGGTTGATTTATTGAGCCCTCATTATGGGCAGGCCTATACCTGCATCATTGCTAGCTATCCAAAAGTAGGTATTATTTCCTCCATCTTAGTCAGCAACTCAGAGAGATGGAGTGATTTGCCCAAGGTCACACAGCAAGTGAGTGGCAGAGCTAGGACTTGGGTCTAAGCTTTCCCAGGCACACAGTGCAGTGGTGAATTCTGCCTGGGCTTGAATCTTGGATCCCATATTTCCAAGGGATCTGGGGCAAGTTCCTTAGGCTCTCTGTGCCTCAGTTTCTTCCTCTTTAAAGAGGCAAGGCTGATGGAGTCTTCCTGGCAGGGCTGTTATGAGGATTGAATGAGCAGTGTCTGCACACAGCGGGTGCCCGGTAACTGGTAGTGGGAATGCTGCTGCGGCTGGTGGCGGTCATGCCTACTTCCAAGGCTGGGCTTCCCTCACTGTCAAACACAGGGACTCAGACTGGACGGGGCCAAGGCTTACCACCCAGCTCTGAAATTCTGGAATGGATTTTGAATCTCAGTTTCTGGAAGCACAGCTGATGTCCGGGAATAACTTGTCTGGAGGCAGGGGGATTATCCCTTTGACCTTCCTGAGTACCCAGTTTGCTTAGCTTGGCCGAGGCAGACGCAGGGATAGTGGCCTTCCTGTCCCTCCTTCAGGAGGATGGGCTGTCTTGGAGGGCTCTGGGGAAAACTCTGGATGGAAAAGCAAACTGGGCTGTTATGAAAAGGGTGCTGGCCTACCTGCCCCAGTGGCAGACAGGAGAGAGAGAGAAAACTCCGGAAGTGGCAAATTTTCCGCAAGTACTCAGCCGTAAAGCCCCTTTGAAGGGACTTATAAAGGGCCTGTGTGCTGGGGCAGGCACCGTGGCAGGGCCCAGGGGCCTTCGGAGGCTGCCAGGGCATGGCTGCGGGGGGCAGGCAGAGGCCTGCCGGGGGTGGAGGTTCTATGAACATGAGCCTGATGGAGGTGGTGTGTGTGTGTGTGTGTGTGTGTGATGACAACACGTCCTTGGAAAGGACCATTCTGGAAGTCGCACGAAGCTGTGGGAAGGAAGGGCAGGAGACAAAGGCTGGAAGGAACAATGCCAGCGCAGATGGGCAAGATTCCGAGCCCAGGACCAGGGCCTGCCCCCTGGGAGACCCTGCACATCTGGGCCTGCCCGAGGTGGGTGTGCTGCAGGCCCAGAGAAGGAATGGATGGCCATAGGTGTTGGGAGGCTCTGGACAGAGCTTCCTCTCCACTGTGGGAAAAGCCAAGGAAGACAGCCTCCTGCATCTCTCTTGTCTGTCGACCCAGGTGCAGAGTCAGGGTAGCAATCCAGAAGATGTCATTTTAACCCATTGTGAAAGGCAAAGGCCTTTTGAGTTTGGCTCAAATCACCTCGGCTGTGTGGCCACAATCGTTATTTTCACTTGGCCAATTCAGAATAGTAGCGGTTTTCTGCCGGACCCTTTGGGGACTGGAGATACATAAGGAGGTGTTCGGTGAAAGAACACTGAAGAAATGAAAGAAGGGTTGAAGTCACAGAGCATCCACTGTGGGCTGAAGAGCATTCCAGGTGCCACAGGGGCACCAAACGACACAGAAGATGAGGGCCTCCCCTGCCAGAGAACAAGAGCCACCCAAACACACAAAGACACAGCCACAGTGACTTAACGTGATCAACAACAAGAAGAACAAGCACTGATATTTGTATGTATGTATATGTACATGTGGAATACTTAGTACGTGCAAGACAGTTTCAGGTGCTTTAGCTATGTGCAGTCATTTAACCCCTGGAAGAATACGAGGGAGGTGGAATTACTAACTTCCTTTTGCTAACAAGGAAACGGAGGCACAAGGAAATCAAATAACAGGACTTCAGGTCCAAAGTGAGCACACATACTGTGGGGAAGGATTGATGAGCCCCAGTTTGCAGCTGAAGAAAATGAAACTCAGCAAGGTAACTAGGCTCACTTGGACATACACAGAAAGCCACGCTTTGCTGACTAGAGCATGGATCATAAAGAGGCTTGGTGTGTAACGTGAAGACCCTCGACTGCACTCATGTTGTGTGCAGGCTGTTGGCTGAACCCAGGCCTTTTGACCTGACGCACAGGTGTTCTCTTCTGGTCCTCAGTGCCTGGGGGCCATCAGATCCCCTGGCCCCCTGACCCACCCTGTGCTGGCATCCTGGCACATGCTACCCGACAGGAGCAGGTTTCCCTGCATACTCTGCTTTCTCACAAGTGCTCCCAGCCTGAGGATGGAGCTGGACTTCAGAGAGACCTGGGATCTGCACTCAGCCCAGCCCAGGCCCCTGACACAACTCAACCTTCTGACATCCCCTCACCAGACACTTTGAGGGTTTCAGACTTTAGTGGTCTGTAAACATTTGGGGCCAAGGATCCTTTGTTTAAATGGTATCTTATTCAAAAGCTTATTAAGACCACGAGGATGCTGACCTGGCTGAGAATGGAGACCCCGGCCAGCCTTGTGGTCGGCCTGGTTGCTGTGCTGGCCCCTTGGGTTCCTTGGAGCACATTTGAACCCTTGCAAAACGAGATGCTTTTTGAGACTCCATCTAGCCTGACACCGTGTGATCTGTTGCTCATCAGACGGGTCCTTGTTCTGTAGAGAAGCTTGATCACATGTCCAGGCCCACAGTGGCCTCTGGTCTGTTTCGGGTAACAGTGAAAGAACAAAGGTTTCTGCGTCCCTCTGGCCCTCGTCCCACTCAGCAAGTGCAATTGGTTAAACATGTCAGTTTTGGGGGAACGGACCTGCATTTTAGTCTCATCTCTTCTAGTTCCTAGCTGGGTGAACTTGGACATATCATTCTACTCATCCAAGCCTGTTTCTTCTCCCTCTTAGTGGGGATACTTTAAGTAAAATAACGCCTGCAGAGCCCTTGGCCCAGAGTCTGTCCCCACTGTATGTATGCAGCACTACGCCTGTTAATAGCACAGCCCTGGCTCTGGCCAGCATGCTGCATCAAGGCTGGACCCAGGCTTTACTTCTGGCAAAATTGGGGGGTGTTCTGGGCACCTCCTTCCTTCCAGCTGTCCCTCTTCTCTCTGCTCCCCTTTGATGCACCAACAGAGCTGTTACAGCATGAAATTCCCCTGCCCCACAGCTCATCTTATCGAGGTCAGAGATGCTTTGGGCCTCCCAAGGTGAACAGCAGCAAGCCTGTTACCCTGAGCTCGTCTCCCAGGCAGGGCTGTGAGCCCCATCCACTACAACTTCGTTGGGCTCTCCTGGCTGCCTGCACTGGGTCACCAGGGGGCAAACCGACCCCCTCACCTCTCTGTCCCCAGCACCCAGCACTGGCCCAGGGCACTTAAAATAGTTAATCCTAGTGGAGCATTTGGAGATAATAGTCTTACTTATTTCTCAGTCAAAGGAGTGATTCTGAAGGTAAAAATGTCTGGCCAGCTCAGCTCAAGGGGTGTAGAGAATATTCCTTTTTACAAAGACCCCAATACCCTTTAAATTATGTGCTTAAGTGACAGGCCTTTGCCATGCGGCCAGAAGAGGGGTTTTGCTGTTTTGTTTCAAAGAGGAGTTTTTGATCTCAGAAAATGTCATTTGAGGCAGTGAGTTAGGGCAGGAGGGAGAAAAGGGGCTTCTTATATTCCAGACCAGGGCCTTGTTTGAGAGGCTGGCGAGGAATTCTAAAACGAGCCATTCTCAAAGCTGGGGAAGGAGTTCTTTGTCTCCGTGGTAGCCAGAGAAGACGTAGGATGGACGCCAGGAAGAAATATAAATTTCCCAGGGGAGGACACAGACCAACTGAAGGAAATCAGCATTTGTCCAGAAAAGCATGATGGCAGTACCAAAGGCCAGCACAGTTACCACTGTTCAGGTTCTTTGGAGTCCATTACCTGACCCCAAGCCCCCAAGTCTATATTGCTTATATTATCCAGGTAATTGGAAACAAACAGTGGGTATCTTCTTATGTGATTGCAGGTGCTGAGCGTAGATCGAAAAAGCGACTCCAAAGGCAGAGCCGGGGGCTTCGGTGACCATCTACATGTAAGAAGATGTTTGGGGGGTTTTGACGGGGAAGGCTGAAGTTAAAGGCTATATTTGGTGTCCCAGATTCCTGTCTACTTTGTGCTCTGCAGGCCAGAGAGTGTTGAGTGTGAATTCAGTGCACTTGCCCAGTGGAGGTGATGGCAGAGGCTTACCCCAAAGGAGGGGGATGAGAGTCTATGGCTCAGACGACGCAAGGCCCTTGTGCCAAGGAAGCCTCCCGCATCTGCATCCAACAGCAATGCCCGGTAGCAGAGTGGGCAGCCAGACCCTCGGCCCAGGGGTACCCGGGAGCTGTAGGAATGATTTAGGGAAGGACAGGACGCAGGAGCTGACTGGAGGTTACATAGCATCTAGTCTAATCCCCCCATCCCACAGGCCAAGATACTGAGACCCAGAGCTGGTGAACTGCTGGCAATTTGAATTTCAGCAGTGTTATTATGCATCTGATTCCTGAAAAGATCAACAGTATCAGCATCTCTAAACACCATCGTGTTTATCAAGTAACTCACAGTTTGGGAACGTGAAAGTAGAATCCAGGCTGTAAAATGGCCCCTTAGGTGAAACAAAGAGACAAACAAGCAAACAAAATTAAATTAACAACTGGGAAAATGCTTGCAACTTATCATACCAGGAAAGAGTGAATTTCTTTATACGGAAAGAACCATTATAAATTAATAAGAAAAGAACCACCAACTCAACAGAAAATATGACTAAGGATGTGCATCATTCACGGAAGAGGAAGTTCAAATGGCTCTTAAGCATTTACAGAGTTGCTCAGCTTCACTCATAATAGTAGAAATACACAGTTAAAATATGAGATAATGCTTTTCACCTGCCTGGAAAAGAGCAAAGGGTTCCATATCACCGTGTGCTCCCCAGGCTATGGGGAAACAGACACTTTTATATAATGTTGCTGGAAGTATAAACAGATAAAATCTCTGCAGAGAATAATTTGGGAACAACTATCAAAATGAAAAATGGGGCTTCCCTGGGGGCACAGTGGTTGAGAGTCCGCCTGCCGATGCAGGGGACGCGGGTTCGTGCCCCGGTCCGGGAAGATCCCACATGCCGCGGAGCGGCTGGGCCTGTGAGCCATGGCCGCTGAGCCTGCGCGTCCGGAGCCTGCGCGTCCGGAGCCTGTGCTCCGCAACGGGAGAGGCCACGGCAGTGAGAGGCCGCATACCGCAAAAAAAAAAAGAAAAATGCACATTCCCTTTTAGGTCCAGGAATTTTTCCTATAAATGTGTTAGCACACTTGCAAGGTGATCATATACAAAGATTTTCACTACAGCACTGGGAACAACAAATAAGAGTCGAGTAATTAAGAAACTACTTAGAGGACGTATTAGATAAATTATGGTATAATTATGGTATATCCATATAATAAAATATTACATAACCATTAAAAAGAATGAGACAGTGTTGTATATGGATATAGAATAATCCTTCATATATATTGTTAAGTGAAAAGAATAATTGCACAACAAATGCTACTATTTCTATAAACAGCAACAAATATATATACATATATATGTGTTTATGTATCCACATAGACATATATATATATATATATATATATATATACACATATATATATATATATATATATATGAAGTTGCTTACACATGCACAGAATGTCTTTGGAAGGATATACTCATAAAAATAGTGGCAGTGGTTGCCTCTGGGCAGGAGAACTGGGTAGCTGGGTAGCATAGCTGAGGGATTGGGGTGGAGGGGAACTTTTCACTGTGTGCTCTCTTGTCCCTTTTGAATTTTATGTCGTGTGCATATGTTTCCGGTTTTAAAGGCTTTTAATTCAGCTATCTGAGATTCAGAGAGGAGGATCTCCAGGCCAATCTCACCCCCTAGTGACAGTCTCACTCCGGGTGACAGTGGCCTTGATGAGACGCAGGCCTGGGAGTGAGGCTCTGTCTGGGACTGGCTCAGCTGCAGGCCAGAGAAGGCCTGGGAGTGGGGAGGACCCGGGCTGGCTCAGAAGGTCTAGGAACCCTCAAGTCCACTGGAATCAAAACAGAGCATTTGAATTGCCCGTGATCTTGAAAACACATGGCTAGGTCAAATCACAGGCGCATTTCCCAGTGTCTGTCTGACTTCCTCTGTCCCCCAACCCCGGAGGGTGTGGTCTGTGAGGACAGGGACAGTCACGTAGCCTTTTGTGCAGAGTCTGTGATGACCCGTGTGACCTGCCCCAGCAGTGCTGCATGCATACCTGCAGGTACTTACAAGGGTGGTGATGGAGTCAGCTAGCTGTTGGGGTCAGTGGGTATTACCAACATGGCTGTTTACACCCAGGTGTCATCTACACCGGGAGCAGGCGGTACAGCGGGAAGAAGGTGGCATTTGGAGCCCTGCTGCCTTGGGTTTGAGTGTGGGCTCTGCGCATATGAGGAATATAGTGCTAAATGTAGGCAAGGAAGCCATTAGACTGATGAGCCTTGGTGGTGACCTAAGGAAGCCGACCCAAATCTAAGCTTATAAATGCCTCAGAGCTATGAAATCAAAACACTAAGGATGACCAATCATAAACAGCCAACTAGGCTTTAAGCTTTAGCCAATCAAATACTTTCCTTTCTTTGCCTCTGTGCTTTATTTATACAAAGTCTTTCCTGGCTCCTCTGGTGGGGTGCCTAATTACTTCAGGCTTGGCATTGCCTGATTCCAATCAATTTTTGCTCAAATGAACTCAAACATTTTAATATGCCTCAGTTGATCTTTTAACAATAGATAGGAGCAAGATCCTTAACCTTCCTGAGCCTCAGTTTCTGATCAGCGAAATGGGGATGTACCTTGCAGGCTGTCACTAGGCCATGTGAATGGGGGTGTGGTGTGCAGAGTCTCAGCCCCTCCCAGATGCCCGTGTTACCTGGTGTCACTGAAGTGACCTTGTTGGCAGGTGGTTATGTTAATTAATGGGCTCTAGGCAGGTGGCCTAGGTTTGAATCCTGGCTGTGCATGTTGTAGGCTGTGGGACTTAGGGTAAGTTACTTGACCTCTCTGTGTTATATAATCTGTAAAATCGGGATAAAAAATAGTACGTAGCTCATCTAGGGTTGTCGTGAGGATAAAAATGAGATACGTGTTCTGCCGTAAAGCACTTAACATTTAGCCTGACTTGGAGTAAACAATCAAGAATATTTGCTTCCATTCTTATCATTCTTATTGTTTTGAAAGAACTTGATAACATCTAGTCAGTCAATGACTGATCTTAAAAGATTTTGGTTACCAGGTTGAACTTTTCTTTTTTTGGACACACAGTGGGACGTGCTGGAATTGGCATCTCCTGTGTGGGCAGCTTACGTTTTCCAGAGATACGGATCAGGCAAATGGGCAAAATGTACCCAGTTAGACTCACCATTGTTTCCCAGGAAACTGCATCTCATCTGGCAGTGCCCACATGGGACCAGGTCAGGGAGGAGTCATGAAGGGTTTGTTTCAAAGAAATAAAAAATCCTGTGCAGTTCAGCGAGGAACACAGAACCTTTGGAGTAGTCTTTGAAGAGAAGGAAAATGAGATTCAGAAGACCTCAATGCAGGGGAGAAGCAGTGTCTGTCCATGGGGGGAAACTATGGATTTTTTCTGAGATTCTGTGTACAAAGGAAAGGGGAGGCTGTGTTTGGGAAGCTGAAATATTTTTGGCTCTCTTTCCAGGAAAGAAACATTATGGAAATTAAAAAAAGGAAACGGGTAGGAGCAAAAAACCTCTAGACAGATCAACTCCAAGAGTGTAAACGGCTACAGAACTTAGAGAAACTGGCTTTGAGGGGGCTTAGCAAAGGCAAATAATTCCAAAGAGGTGGCAAGCACTCCGTGGAACCATTTATTGAAGTAATGTCAGAATGGAGATTTATAAGAGGAACTTAATAACAACAATAACTCACTTGACCCCTCCTCCCAAATTAGACGACACACCTCCACAGCAGCAATAAGGAGAAGAAATGTTTTGGGAGATGAGGGGAGTGGGATGGAGGAGGGATCAGTGTAGGGTACCTATATTAAGTAAAGAAATAAACCCAAATGACACATCCCACAAAAAGGATACACGGGCCTAGCTGGGACTTCTTGCCTCCTTGGCATTCTATTAGAACCTTGTGTAAATGATTACTTTTTTTTTTTTTTTTTTTCTCGGTATGTGGGATCTTCCCGGACCGGGGCACGAACCCGTGTCCCCTGCATCAGCAGGCAGGCTCTCAACCACTGCGCCACCAGGGAAGCCCCTAAATAATTACTTTTTGATTCAGGGGTTCCCTAGAACGTGCTTCCATTCCATGGCTGGACCAGGCTGAACATCAAGGGAGAAGCCCACTCCTCCCCAGTATTTCAGAATAGTTTTAAGAGAGCAGGGTGGCCCTTTCCCACCATGTTCCTCGCAGACCTGTGAGATCACTCCCGTCGTGAGGTGCTTGCTAGGAAGGCATGTGGGTTTCTGAAAGTGGCTTCACCCAGCATCTGAAGGCTCCCTGGCGACACGCCACTGAATCAGAATTTAACCTGAGGCCACTTGTCACACAGCTGAGTGTCACTGGGCCAGACCTCTGGTCAACAGGAAAACTGAAGAAAGCGAGGGACACCCAGCTGGCATCCTTCCCGGCAACCCTGGGTCATTCCAGAAGCACAGGGGCATCTCAGCGCCCTGGGCACCATGAGAGAAGAAATTGAAACAGGATCTAGGTCCATGCTGTTCCTTCATTCCGATGATGATTTTTTTATTTCACCACCACGAAATTTCAGCCATAGGATGGCTGAAAACAGCGGGCCGCACACCTCGGAGGCTGAATCCTATTTTGTAAGCACTTCCTCACAGCCTCCCAAAGTTTAAATATTAATTTGCCCGTAATTGGCGGAGAAAACAAACAGGCAATTAAAACCGTTACAAAGCTGACTTTCTCCTTCCTCTGCTGTCCCCTCCCTTTTCATTTCCCTGCCGCCTAGAACTGGTTGTAAGACAATGGGACCCCGAGCTGTGTGGAATTCTAAGCCCGGACTTGCCTTAAAGCTACAATATGGATTTAATTTATATGCAAATGCAAGCAATAAAAAGGCAGACACTGTAGAAATTATAGGGTTCCCCCCCCCTCCTTTCTTAGGAGATGCTCAAACCCTTTCTCTCCTCTTCCAACTAAGACCTAATTATTATTGGTTCCTACTACCTCCCTCTTCCCTCCTGCCCATTCTGGGTGTAAACTGGGCCGTTTAAGAAAGCCTGCAGAATACTCGGAACAAGAGAAG
Organism: Monodon monoceros; assembly: GCF_005190385.1. Classification (NCBI taxonomy): domain Eukaryota; kingdom Metazoa; phylum Chordata; class Mammalia; order Artiodactyla; family Monodontidae; genus Monodon; species Monodon monoceros. Next base: position 101,489,140 of record NW_021703772.1, on the reverse strand, counting down.
GAGAGAAGAGAAGAGCATTAGGATAATTTCACAGTCTGATTTCCCCTCCCACCAACCTTTTTTTTTTTTGGCCTGCCAGGCCCTCCTGTTGGCCAGTAGAACGCAAAAGTGATCAAAGCCAGCCGGAAGCCTTAAGTAGGCCAAAATGGGGCTAAAGTATGCTAATAGAGGAGCTAAATATACTTTAATCCTGTTATAATACAAGGTAACTTGGAGGCAGGGATAGGGCCTGGTCAAGGCTTTGGAAGGGGCCGGAGGGGGGCCGGGACCCCTGGGAAGCCTGAATAGAAGTTGCTTCCTATTCTTTCTCTGGCTGGGGGTGGGGTGGGCTCCTTCCTCCTCAGATGCCCACACCAGCCCCGCCTGCCCCCCGTTCGTTTACTGAGTGTCAACAGTTGGGTGAACAGGACTTCGCAGCCCTTAGATCAGTACCCTGTGACGCTCCACATTGAAGCCACACCATTCATCCAAGCCTTCCAGCTGTTGCCTGAAGATGAAGGGTTTTTTTTGGTTGTTTTTTTTTCCCCCAAAGTAGGCCATGGTTTAGGAAAACACTAGGCAACAGTTTAAATTATGTCCCCATCACCACCCAGCTTGCTCTGCAGATCCTGGGTGGGGGGGCGTGTGTGCAAAGCCTGCCTGCCTGGCCTGGTGAACAGCTACGTGGACCAACCTGTACACTGTGGGCAGTACAGAGCGGGCCTCGGAAGGGAAAGCAGCCTCTGTGGCCACCTTCAGAGCCGGCGTCCACCAGGCTAGTCTCTAACTTTAGAGAGGAGGGAGGGCACCAACCTTGATGAGGTAACTCTCTCTGGAGGAAGGGCTTGGGGTCCTCTGCTCCCTGTTTCTCTCCGGGCTCTGGGCCTTGGAGGCTTGCTCCAGAATGTCAGCGAAGCAGGACCCAGGAGTGTCCGCTTTCTTGCCAGAGAACCAGGGTCCAGTCCCAAGGACCTCGGAGGAGGCTGATGGAATTTTCCAGCCGTCCAACCGCCACTGGTATCAGAAGATTGAAAACGAAGGTCGTGTTGCGTTGAGGCGTACCTCCCTCTGTGGAGCCGGGAGTCTGAAGGGTGGAGTGGGAGGGGAGACGGCCCCAAATATCTCTCCGTTAAGTACAAATTACATACTGGATATAGTAAGTGGTAATGGTGGATTCTGAGTCTGACTTAGCTTTGTGTGAGAATGCCGTTGGTGTGCCCTCTGAAATGCTGAGTCGGTGCTACATGCAAACAAAAAGGAATTCAGTCCCAACGGAATATGGTTTGTTTGAATTCAGGCACAGCTTTTTCTTTCTTACTTTCTTCCCTTTTTCTTTCTTAGCTCCTCTTATTCTCTTCCTTCCTCCCCTTCCTCCCATCAAGCCCCTACTTGGATGCTCTAAAGGGCAGAGCCCTTCTGACACATTGTGTGCCGGGAGAGGTGATTTTATGAAGTTGACCAGAACAATTAGGTCCTGAAAAGCGGGCAGTGAGGTGGGAGATCTTTTCTATCTCCACTCTCCTACCCCCTCCCACCCAACCCACACGAGGCTTCCCCATTTCCTGGTCTGCAAAGTGAGGGGTCTGTCCAAGGTGGTCCCTAAACTCCGCTCTGAGGCCTCTGACAGTTCAGGTGGCCATCTGTCCCCAACCTCTGCAGCAAGTACATATGGGTCTGGAAGGGCTGGTAACACAGTCGGTGCTGGAGGTGTGCCCCATGTTGATGCATGGAATATGTCACCCCAATAGTGCAGGGGCAGGCCTTGGAGGGGCAGTGCCACCTCACACAGAGAGAACCCACAGGTTTCAACTTAAGAGAGACTAGATTTTGATCCTGGCTCTTCCACTTACTGGCATTGTGATTTGAGGCAAATTCTTAATTTCTCCACCCTTGAGTTATGGAATCTGCAAAATGGGTGTAGGAGTACCTATGTCTTGGGGTTTTGAGGATCAGATGAGCTAATACCTGTGATGTGCTTAATATAGGCCTTAGAACATGGTAAGTACCTACCGAAAGTTACCTCTGCTGCTGTAAGACTTGGAGTGTTGGCCACCCCTCTGTTATCGGATGAAAATTTCCGTTTGGTCCTTTAAGTATTTCGGCAAGAGTCAAATGTAAAGTCTGCGTGGAGCCAGTTCTGAATGTTTCCCTCCCCCCATCCTCTTTCTACCACATTCGAGGGCATTTGTGTTGCTCAAATCTTGCTTCAGAATTGATGCCGAGGAGGTGTTTGGTCCTGCAGCAGATAAAGGCTCTCGCACATCCTACTTATTTCTGCTTCTGCCTCTTCCTGGAGTCCTGGGTGGGGTAAGGCCCCGCTAAGCATAAGGGAAAAATTAAAACTATTTGCAAATGTCCCATCTGGCCACAACTTTCTATTTCTCACTTGAGTAGAATCCCCCCCCCCCACTCTCCCCCTACTCCCCGCCAACCACAAATCTTGCCGCGTGAGTCATCACTTCTCTTCTTGCAACAACTCATAAAGTGGTTTTAATTATATGGTGTTTTTCCCAGTAAACAACGCCACCGAAAGAGAAAACACCTTCTGATATTTTGCTGAAATTAAGTTGGGAACCTCCCCAGCACCTCGATTGCTGATGACGTCAGCGACCTGAGGCTTCCGACACTGTGAAACTGTCCTCATTCTTGTGCAAGTTCTCTCTGGACGGTAGCAACAAGGAAGTAGGAACCAGCACAGAGATACAGTGAGAAAAACATGAAATGGAACTTCAGGACAGGGCTCCAGATCCCAGGGAAATCTAGGAGTTATTTTGGTAACAGTTTTGCCAGGGGAAAAATATGCAAAGACCTTTGTTTCCACCATAAACAAACACAATATTATTCCGACTTCAGGAAGACCACGAGGCGTCCTTCCAGGACACTGTCGCAAACACATGAATAGTAACAGCAGATTACCGAGCGATCCGCTTCCTCCTTTATTTAAACTCTTAATGTTCCACACGTTCATTAACATTTCCCTGCGTGTCTCATTATTATCTCATCAAACATTTATTATTACTTCAAGATAGATAATTAAAATTTTATACAGTGATTTCTCTGTATGACAATCCAAGAGAATCCCCCCTCCCCTCCCTAGCACTCGTCTGCACCCTCACAATCGGGTCATAAAACTCATGAACTTTCAATTCAGTGTGCAGAAAGCATAGGAACAAAATCTAAAATTCATTTTGAATGGGAGTTTAGTTTCCTGCATAATGATTCAGTTATTGTAATTGTTAAAGAACCAGAGAAAGGGGTCTCAGAGGACAATCCTTGCTCTTCATCAAATAAATAACCGGACTCCATTGATAACATTACGAGATAGACAAACAATGTAGTGAGCGAATTTTTTTTTTTTTTTTTTTTTTTTTCGCTACGCGGGCCTCTCACTGCTGTGGCCTCTCCCGTTGCGGAGCACAGGCTCCGGACGCGCAGGCTCAGCGGCCATGGCTCACGGGCCCAGCCGCTCTGTGGCATGTGGGATCTTCCCGGACCAGGGGCACGAACCCGCGTCCCCTGCATCGGCAGGCGGACTCTCAACCACTGCGCCACCTGGGAAGCACAGTGAGCGATTTTTAAGGCCAGAAGTGGATTCGTTAGAATCGAGTACTCCCAGACAGAAAATGCAATAAATTCAAGAAGATTAGCAAAGAATTACTGTCTTTCCGGGATGCATATTACATTTAGGATTAGAAATCCTGATATGGATTATATATCACACATATTGCACAGAGCACAAGAGTATCAAATTCATCGCAACCAGGATGAGATATTTTTCACTGGAATTTAAGAATGTAGGTAGGTTCTCGGCTACTTACATTTCGGAAGAGAATTTCCGGGTGGGAGGACCATCCAGCCTTAAGTCTGTGACCTCTTGTGGTCCTTGTGCCACTTCCTCGCCTGGACTTGAGCCTGAGCAGAAAAATTATGTGAGACCAAACCTGGCCTTGAGGGGCTTGACATGAAATTTCTTAAATGGCTTGAATTTGGTTTTGGAGCTACAAATCTTATCACTTTACTGGAAAATAATGAGTGCCAAGTTCCAGAAAATTTAAACAGTTTCACATTTCTTCTTTAAATATGCAAACCAGAAAGATGTTGACTTAGTCTGTCTAATTAATTAAATAGATTAATGCCGCTGAATTTGGGAAAAATTCTAAAGCTATCCTTCAATTACTATCGTCCTGATCCTAAGAGGGGAAAGGCTAAGGGTTGTGACCCATCTCTTCTAAACTTTTCAAATGCGTGCTTTGAAAAGCATCACTTGGCAAACAACCATTTTCCCTCTTTGGGGCTTTTCACCCATAGCAGGTTCAGGTTTCAGCACTGTTCACCAAGAGAACGTTTGCTCTGCACTCACTGGGCAGGGCAGCGGCTGCGACTGCGGGCAGGTACAGCCTGGGGTTCTGAGCTGCGGAAGGAGGCAGAGGGCTGGTCTTTTTAACAGGCGCTCCGGCTGTTGAGCCATTGTGTGTGACCACGTGGGTCCGCCCTGGGATGGACGGCCAGTGCCACTTCTGGCCTCGAGGCCCACTTACTGACATTGTCTTCTCCTTCTCCCAGGCTGCTTCATGTTCTCTGTGTGTGGCAACCGCACAGCTCAGCTACAAGAATTTATTAACATACCAAATAGGCCTGGGACATAGATAAATACACGGTCCTTGCTCTCAAAGAGCTTTAATTCGTTAATTTTCATTGTGCTCCTACTGTGTGCTGGCAAGTGAAAGTTCGTGTAATGTACAGGCAGAATCAACTTTGGTCTCAAAGCGCTTGGTATAGAGTGTGATCCTAGGAAGTCTGAGGGGTTTGCAGGGCCCGGGGTGGCTTCAGGTTGGGGAGGCATGCGTGGTGATGGAGCAGGGATATAGTGGTGGGTAGGCTTTGAAGAACACAGAGAAGGTACCAGGAGTCTAGTCACACCTTTATCAAACCCTTACTGGGGGTCTGCATGGTAAGCAAGGCACAAGGTTGACTGACTAGGGGCTGGATCCCAGAGGTCTCACTAATCTAGAGTCTAACCGCTTGGAGAGGGGGCAGGTTATGATTCGTCTTTGTGACTCCCACCCTGATAGCTGAGGAGGCGCTGCACTCAAAAGCTAGATGTGTAACTGAATTGAAATCGACATCTGCCCTTCTGGATATTTTTTGCAAAAGGCCCCTGAACCCCCTCACCTCTTTTTTTCCCCTTAGCTATTTTTAGGACCTTCCTCTTTTGTTCTTCAGACTTCAGAGTCTCTTCTTCAAGATGCTGAGATCTTGGGTCGTAGCATCTTTCCTTAGATCCCAAGGCCTGAGGATTTTCTGAGTGCCCCAGGGGCATCTACCAAGGTGTCAAGCTTCATTGGGGTGAGGTGAGAGGACAAAGGAAGTATTTGCCCTCCAATTTCCCTTTTGATCGGGAAGAGAAGAGCTAAGATTTGTTGGTGCCCAGTAAGGTCATTCTCACAATGAACTTGTGGGGTAGGTATTACATTGTCACCCTTGTGGAGAGAGGAAAAGTGAGCCCCGGAGTGGTCACAAAACTCATGGCCAAGTGACCCAACTCCTCATTCAGAGTTTTAGAGGGGCGCCCAGAACACTTTGCTTCCACGTCTGTCTGTCCCCAGTGGCACGGGAGTCTCTCCTAGGGCAGGCATCACGTCTGAGTCGTCTGCTGCACATACCTCGCACAGAACGACCCTCAGTAAGGACGGGCTGAATCAAAGGACAACTCTCCCATTGTGATGGGGGCCGAGAGCCGATTCTAGAGGATCATCTATCACAAAAACAAACCAGGAAACGGCAGGATAATCTAACACCAGCAACATGTGCAGTTTTCATTTTGCAGTTTTCTTTAATTCTCTCCTTGCTGCAGTGGTACTGACCAGTCAGGGAGAAATGCATGACTTTGTGTGCCCAGACACAGCCTACCATTGAGCAAATCTGAGCTCACCCTCACCTCTAGCCCCGTTAAATTGGTTTGATCAGCCTGGTGGCCTGGAATGTCTGAAGTCTTGCAAAAGACACAGGCGTGCTTGTTAATGGGTCTCACAAACACTCCCAGATTTGACATGGCTCAACTGTTGCCAGGCGATCTCCGTCTGCCTCTAGCCCTGCCTCTGCCCTCGCCACCAGTACAAGAGAGTAACTATATCTGGTTGACCCCTTCAAACATCATTTAGTTTAGAACAGCATCCTGATTTTGATAATGGAGCCAGAGTTCACATCTTGGAAAAGTCAAAAGGACTAGACAAATGCAAGGTGTGGGGATGAGGGGAAGTCTGGCTTAAGGCAGAGCAGGGTTGGTCTAGGCTCGAAATATCAAAAGTGTGACCTTGGATGAGTCACTTAACCTCTCTTGAATTTCTATGTCCTTTTTTTGGAAACGAAGTTTACTAAGGGTTGCCATGAGGACAAGATGAAATGACCAGTGAGAGAGAACTTTGCACAGGCTTTTGGTGGGGTGGGCACTCCATGGAGGGTAGCTATTATTATTTTCATTTCTGGCTTCTACATAAATCTAATGTACGTTCACTACAGCTCACTTGGCCAGGAACCTTTCAGAGTCCCATTACTCATTGGATCCTGGCATGACAGAAGTCTGGAACAGAGGACAGGGGTCTGGAACTAGTCCAGGTAAGTATTTTCAATGAGTGAAGAGGGCTGACCCAGAGGCAATAGAGAGTGGTGGAGTCTGTGGCAAATGCACATGCTTTGTCTCATGGGGCTATTGTGGCCCATATCCAGCCAGTGCCAGATATAAGTGTGGGATAAAGTCTCAGATTTTTGCAAAAAAAAAAGTCTTTTTTTTTTTAGTGTGAAATTAGCTGTTTACAATTTAATAGTTTTTGAAAATACGGTACAGGTGAACTGCACGTGTGGATCAAGTCAAATGTCTGTGGGCCAGATGCAGGCCTCCAGTGTATGACCTCTGGCCCAGAAACTCTGCCCTCTTCTGGACAGGCAGAAGGCACTGTGGAGCCGGGAATGGCAGGAGCTGGCAGAATCTACTAGGCGCTTCATCTTGTATAAAGTGCTGTGAAGGTCTAAGCCAGCTCTCGTAGGACCGTGGGGACAATTAAATGAATATCTAGCACAGCGCTTGGCAGATGACAGGAATTCAATGTTGTAGTGTTGTATGTCCTATAGGGAATATTTTCCCAAGATCTTTTAGGTCAGCGATGGCTTTGGGGGCTACATCAATTCCATTTTCTGCCCCCATTTCAGGGTTAATGTCATTATAGGGTCTTAGGAGCATCATCATGGTTTGGGTATAATCCACTTCTCTCAATATTTTTTTGCATTATTATTTGTGGTTGATAATTACACTTGAGGAATTTTAGTACTAGAAAGGCCTTTAGAAATAACCTAGTCCCACCTCTGTATTTCACAGAAAAGGAGACCTGACATCCCAGAGAAGCCGAGTGACTTACCCAGGTCCTACAAGCAGGCTGCTTGGGCTTCTGCTTTAGCTGTGGTTAGATTTGAGGTTCCAGGTCTGGCTTGGTTTAGTTCAGGGCCAGGCTAATAGCTTGTCTGACAAGGACCAGATGGGGAACATCACAATGTCTGGGTCTGGGGGCTGGTGGAAGGTTCATGCTACTACTTGTGAACTGAGTAATGGGGCCTGACTCATGGGGGGCTTAGGAATTGGGAGAGAGTGTGGAGGGAGAAGCAAGGGAGCTGATAGGAAGGTTATGCAGGAGAATTGCAGTCCAGGGAAGAATGAGCCTCTGATTCTTGTCAAGTATCCCCCATCCCCCCACCCTACTTTATTTTTCTCCACCTCCTAAAATTCCCCACTGTTTGATGACGTAGTGTCTTCATTGTCTGATTCCTCCTAGTAGAATGTAAGTTCCATGGGGGCAGAGCTCTTTGTTTTGACTGCTGCTGTGTCCCCCATGCTCAGCGCAGGCCCTGGAGCAGAGCAATGTTTGTCGTATGAGTAACAGCAGCAGTGTGTACACACGCTCAAATAGTCATATGTGTCTCCATCCTTTGCGCAAGGGACGGGACCAGTCACAGATCCACTTACGTCTGAGGTACTTTAGGTGATTTGCCCATTGTGACAGTGCTGAAAAGTTGCTGGAAGATGGGACCCAGAAACCAGTCCCCTGATTCTAAACCAGTCCCCTTGTCCCTTCGCATATAGAGTCCACAGTCTTGGCAATACTACTTTGACTGTTGCTTCAGTGCTTGTGGGTGGAAAGGAAGATTTGCATTAAAAGTTGGAATTTAAGAAGAAATCATCAGAGATTCATGAATAGAGTATCATATTGCTCTGGTTTGGAGTGGTTCAATATGACAGAGCTTGTCATATTGAAATAAAAGTGATCCTACTTTTATCCTCAAGGGTTTGTCTGAAGTCACGATCCAGATGGAAAACAGGAAGTGTTTCCTGAGTTTCGGAAATAAGGTGGGAGCCTCAGTCCCAACTTGGTGCCCAGACTTGTAGAGCCCCAAGGAAGCCGGGGATCTCCCCATTCATAGAATTACGGACTCACAAGGCTCAGAGCTGAATGGACCTTAGAAATACCATCTGGCTCCACGTTTTCCAAAGAATGGTGCATACACTCTGGCTAACAAGAATATGAACATTTTATATTTTAATAGTTACATACTTATTTTAATGTGTAGTAGACAAAAATAACTATTTCATTAATCCCATGATTTCAGGCTATTGTTTAAGGTAAGGCTTGTGAAAAAGTGAGTTTTTAAAAAAGAGAAGTAGTAGGTTAATCAGAGGCTAAGGATTATGAGAAAATGGCAAAAATCCTTTCGGTACATAAAGGCCTGAAGTTTGAGAAACTTAATTTTGTAGCTAAGGAAAAAGATTAGTAATACCCTTACCAAAGTCACTAAAGAAGTTGGTGGCAAAGCTATGACTTGAGCACAGGTCTTCTGACTCCCAGGCAAGTGGAATTCCAAGGAGGGGAGGGCATCTTCCAAGCCTCCTCGACAATTGTATTCATTCTTTGCTGACTGTACTGATCTGTCATCCCTCCATTCAACAAATGTTTCCTGACCAGCAGTGGCCAGGTGTTGGGTGGGATAGAGAAGTGGTGGAAGAATTATGTCACTCTCCCTGTCACCAAGGAGCCTTCAGTCTATTGGTGAAGCAGGCATTCACATGAAACAAGAGCGATCACTATACACTTTTGATCATGCAGCCCCATCAGTCCCCCATTATGATTACTTATTTATAAACCATATGTATCTCTTTCTACACTAGTGTTATATTCAGGATAAAACATACACAAAGTTAGAGACTAATGACAGTGAGCTAAAAGCAAAGTAAGGAATGTCAATAACTTATAATAAAATTTTAAAAGATTGTATTTATCAATGGGACAAAAGGAACTAAATATAAAAAGAAATAAATTCAAAGGAAACTAAATACTTATAGAAACAAAAGGGGATGCAATAAAGGTGCATTAAGTAATACTTTTTAGTATTTAAAAAGTTATTTTTATTTATTAATGGCAAAAGGCATTTTGTTCTCTTTCAAAATTATTATTAGTTTTAGAAAAATGTATTTGAATATGTTTTCATGTTGGTTTAACCCTTTGTGATAGACCATTGGATTCAAAGTTCTGGTCCTAAGTTTAGCTTTTAAAAAAATACTTAATTTTAATGGTTGTCAGAGCTGAAAAAAGAATCTTTATAAAGACATAGAAATCCAAATGGAAGAAATGCAATGTTGGCTATGCTTACTAAACCAAGATACTCATTTAAAAAAAATCCCATCCAGCAATTATGCAAAGGTTTTTATTGAAATTCATCTAGTCAGCTAGTCAGTTTCCATCTTCCTTAATGTCAATTTTTGTAAGCTAATCAAAAGTTATATTTTTAACAAATGGGTTCAAGATCCACTGAAGCTCTCCTTTCAGAGAATTTTTAAATAGGTTAGAAACTTGTTTCCAAGTTTTTTTTAGGTATGCAAATACTAGAGCATTTTAAGGAAAAAGTATTACATATATTATCTTGAAGAAGAAAATTACACAATAATGGAAACATCTCCAAACATCTGTGCTCAAAGTACTTTTACTATAGCATACGTTACTTTGGCAAAACAAGTTATTTATCACTCCTTGTTAAAATATTACTTTTACCTGGAAAGGATAGATTTTTTTTAAATTAAGAATATTCTAGAGCTTCCCTGATGGCACAGTGGTTGAGAGTCCGCCTGCCGATGCAGGGGACACGGGTTTGTGCCCCGGTCCGGGAAGATCCCACATGCCGCGGAGCGGCTGGGGCCGGTGAGCCATGGCCGCTAAGCCTGCGCATCTGGAGCCTGTGCTCCACAACGGGAGAGGCCACAGCAGTTGAGAGGCCCGCGCACCACAAAAAAAAAAAAAAAAAAGAATATTCCAGCTGTTACACTATGAGAGCCAGTTTCATAACAAAAAAGTCCAGCAAATTTAGAACAATTTTTTTTGCAAAAGAAGACTATATAACTAATGTTAAAATCGATTATTTTTAACAAAATACTTTGCCAAGAGATAACCTACACTCCTCTTAGGGTACAAAAGATATTCATGGTCACTCCACATCTTATTACAAAGTGTTGTAAATATTCTACTACTTAAGATGATGTAATCCATAACTTCCACATATACTGTGCAATGTCACAAGATGCTGAAACAATCAGAGGAGTGAGGGAGTCATCATCATTCCCACCATACTGTGAGCCTGAGGGTCTGACTTAATGAACAAGTGAGGGGCAACAATGCCAAATCCTGAATTAGCTATTTGCGAAGGTTGTGTTACTCTTTATCCAGATAAAAACACAAGTAGAATTTCCTATTCTTTCTTCATACATCCTACTCTGGAGGTGAACGGATTGGAGACAAACCCAGAATGATATACATTGCAGAGTTATGCGGTGTAGACTTTTAGAAAAGTGGGCTGGAATGTCAGCATCGGATGACTGAAGTGATTTGGAAGTGAGAGAGGAGCTGATTAGGGTCCCTATGGCAGGACCTCTGGGCAGCCTCTGGGAAGGCGTGGGCTCCCTTTTGGTCTCTCCTTCCCTGCAGGGACTGACAGCCCACCTCCCCGGACAGAGGGGGAGCCAGAGCTGCGCGATGGGCGTGGGGAGTCGGAGTTCATGGTCCTCTGATTCCTAGCAGAGCCACAGGGTCTGGCCTATCTGCCTGCCGCTCTCCAGGACCATCCATGTCCGTCTTTGCCTTGCCATCACTGCATGCGAGCTCCTGGTGGGTCTTAGTTTCCTTGTTTCCCAGGAACAATCCAGCCACCCTGGCTAGGCCAGTGCATAGTTCCTTCAGAGGTCATGGCCCGAGGCCCTGCGTCTACAGTTGGCCCCTTAATGTTGACCCTGAAAGCAGCCGCTCTCACGGATCTACAGCCCTTACTCTGGAGGATCAGAGACCATAGGCCACGGGACCATAAAGACATTTCCTGTTATGCCTCATCAAAACCAGGACCAGATCCTTCAAGGTTGGACCTGGAGGGAGTCTGCACTTGGCTGGCCGTCGTGAGACCAAGAGCTCTACGTCTTGTCCTGGTCCTGAGATTCAGCATCCTCTTGGGTTCTCCTGCTAATTCCCCACACCACCACTTAGTAGTACCTTAAGGACGACTGCTGCTTCCTTTTTTACCCTTTGACCAAAACATAGACAGAAAATACATTCCTTTCCTGATCCCATCACAAAAGTAGAAGATTCTAGGTTCAAGGCTTCCTGATTTCCCCTTAACCAGCTTAAATGCATCCACTCTTTCCAAGTCCGGGGAATAAACCAGGGCCTTTAGGGGACCTGAATTATAGGTGTGACCGTCTTCATGGGTGCATACTTCCTCAGCACTCACACCCAGGACATGTGTCTAGACTCCTTGATTCCTCAAAGTCCAAGTTCAAGACAGGGAAGCCCTAGATGTAGGGAAAGACACGTGCCTCCCTTGTGGTCTCATGCCTGCCTTCTTACTTCTAGTTTTCTCTCTGGGGTTCCTCCTCTTTCTGGAAAGATTAATGCTGGGAATGGCCACCATGAAGATATTGCTTATCTCTTTGGGCTTATAGACCATTAATGTGTTAATTCAATTAAAAAGAAACATTTATTTTCTACCATGTGCTTGGCTTTATGCTAAATGCTGAATATCTGATGGGGAGTAAGACCGACATGGTTCTGTTCTCCATCAGTTTACAGTCCATTGTGGGAAGCTGATGTTAGACAAAGGACCACACATATAAATGTATGATTACAAACAGGATCAGCACTTCAAAATAAAAGTCTGGATTCTATGGTAGACAGCAATAGTGGTGATGGGGTGGGCACTGAAGGTATCTCTGAGGAAGAAATCTTTGAGTGAGGCCTGAAGGATGAGTAGGGGTTACCTAAGGAGACAGTGGGGGAGGAAGAGCCTTGCAGACAGAGGCAAAGCACTGCAAGGCCCCAGAGTTGAAGAGGAACTTGGCTCAGCCAAACACCCCAAAGCTGGTCAGTGTGGCTGAACCAGGAGTGGTCCTGATGGAGCTGGAGAGGCAGGCAGGGGCCAAGTCAAAACTAGCCTTCTGGACAGTGGTGATGAGTTTGGACTTTATCCTAATAGAAATGGAAAACCACTGAAAGTTTTAAACCCAGGGACTGACCTGATAAGATTATGTGTTAAGAAGTTACCCTATCTGGGCGGGAACAAGAGAAGAAAGTGTAAGAACAGACAGGAGGCTGCTGAAAGAGTTACACCATTGATAATGGTGGCTTAGAGTAAGATAGTAGAGGATCTTAGAATAAAATGGGAGAAAGAGACATTGACAATACAACCCAGGAAGCCAAAGACACTATCAGAAATACCCACGCACAGACCGTAGTCAGGCCTGGAGGCCTTCCATGTAGTGGTGTGAGGGATCTGACTCTTAGCCACTCACAAGTGCCTATTGTTAGCATTTCTGCCCAACTCAGTTCAACGATGTCATTTGGTATCTTGAAATGAGCTGAGGGGACATATTTACACCACAGAAATTAGCAAAGTCTAGAAATCAGGGCTTTCTGTTTTCAGCAATAATCCTGTTTAAGAATCTCATCTTAATCGAGGATGAAGGCATCTCATCCCGTCCTCTGCAGTTTTCACCCTTGACATAAACCCAAGCTACTCTTGTTTTTGCCCTAACTTCAGATTTCTTAGCAAGACTCTAAGGACTTTCCAGTTTGGCTTCCTTATATTTTTCTAGCCCTTCTCTCATCCACCATGTGCTCCACCCACTTCACTGTTTCCTAAACATGTTGTGGCTTTTTCGTGGCTTCTGGGACTTTGCACATCCTCTTCCTCTCACAAAGAATGCCCTTCCCTCTCTTCCCTGATACACCATCATCTCCAAGACCTGGCTTGTTTGAACCTCCTTTTGTTCCCATGGAATTAGCCGCTCCCTCTTCAGGGTCCCTGTAACACTTTGAGTCAAAGATCTATGACCCATTTATTGAATTTTGTTTAGTCATTTATCCATACTTCACTTTCACTGGAGATTCTGCTAATGTCCAATTTTCACATGTTCCCTCTTGGTCTCCCCCACTCCAGCCTTTGGATACGGGTCTGATCCATGGAAGGTCCTTAAGAAACACTGGTGTAAGTGGATCTTCTTTTCTAGCTCCATTTTAGCCCCCTAATGCCTTGCTCCATGACACGTGGCCTGTGGACCAGCAGCTATGGCATCATCTACTCATCGCAGTCTGCATTTAATAAGATTTACTCTGGATTCATTAAACACACATTAAAGCTTGAGAAGCATCAGACTTATATTCAAAGAATTCCTTACATCTGCCCCAAATCCTCACGCTGCTTTTAGCTGACTGCTGGGAAAAAAACACCATTGCCCTGGCCCTTTATCTTCCCAGTGGCTTGAGAATGTTTCATTGCACCTTTGTGTGTCCTCAACCAGAATAAATGAGAACAGTCTTCTTAATGCGCCAGCCAGCAGGTTCTTCTCTTCTAATCAAGCCCATATGCTTTTTGTGACTCCCTTTCTGGGATGTAAAAATAGCCCCATTACCAACTCCTCCTAGTAGCCTTTCCTCTGTAACCAAGTTAATTCCAAATAGAACATCTGCAAATTCTGTTTTGTTGCCTAATTTAAACCAGACTAAAACCAATCTGCATAAAAGTTTATGAACTTTCTAAGGCCTCACACCTTATAATTTCCCCAACTGTGGAAGCCTGCAATTGGAGGCTAGAAGAGGAAGGATTTGGTCATCTCTTTCTCTAGGACTGGGGGAGAGTGTTTGTGGCTTTGTGTATTGGGGCAGGGAACTGGGTTGGCAGTGTGGTGGGTGGGTGGAGGGAGAGGGAAATGAGGGTAATGGATAGAGCTGTACTTCCTTGTGCAAAAATAAATCTGCATAAAGGTCTTTTAACCTTAAGCTGAGGTGATAGGTGGCATTAGGGGCTCAGAAGAGGGAGGATGCCAGGCGAGGGAAGAAAAATGGAGTGTCAGGCAATGGGAGAGGGGGATGGGGGATGAGGCATACATCACCAAGAATAAATGGAGAGGTGTATTTCAGTAGCTGCCCATTGGAGCCAATGGCTCAGGACTTGGGGAGAGGCTAAAAGAGCTCATATCTTTGTCATTAGTTGAACAGGGACCCCAGGTGAACTGAATGGAGGGGGCAGCCCAGAATTAAGGTCCAGGGAAGAGCCTTTGTCAGACTGGATAGAGAAGAGGAAGCAAAATCAACTCTAGATATTTTCAGAAAGTGTCAATATGATCCCACTCAAAATGGCAAGAGGCCTCTTTTTTTTTTTTTTTTTTGTAGAAACTGACCAGCTGATTCTAAAATTTACGTGTGGAATAGCAAAGCACATGCACTGGCCAAACGGTTTTTGGAAAGAAGAATGAACTTGGAGGATTCACAGCACTCGATTTCAAGATTTCCTATAAAGCTACAGTAATCGAGTCAGTGTGGTATTAAGCTAAAGAATACACATATCTATGTTTTGAGCAGGAAGAATCTCATAGAAGGAATTAGATGCTTACATAATCACGGGAAAGGCAGGAGGAGTAGGGTCTAGGTTGGGCCTCCAGGAATGAGTCCTGGAACACCGCACTATCAAACTGCCCCCCCCCAGGGGAGGGACTGTCTCGACCACCATGGACTCCCCGTGATCCTGGTGTCAGGAATCAGGAATCAGGAAGCTGCCTCCACCTCACATGTCTCTTGATACTCAGGAAACTGAAAAGGAGACTCTGGAACCCTGCTGTATAATTTCCTTGTTCTCCATGATTTTCCTTTTTGGCTTGGGGGAAAGGGAAGGGGAAGGGGGAAAACATCGAAAGGAGCCTTCCAAATCTTGACAGAACCCAAATTACATCCAGTACACCAGCGGTAAAGCACTCTGGAAGTGTATTTCTTAGCTTTCCATCCTCTGCAGTTTAAGAAGTAAAGAAGTAGGGAGTAAAGGAAGTTGAGAAACCAACCCATAGCATCCACCACCTTTCACGATTCTAGGGCTGCAGCTGATTCAGTTTATGTGTACATCCCTCAGGAATCACCTGTCATTGCTCCGGATGGGCAGAGCTCAGTACTAGGTGCTTCAGCTGCAGGGATATATAAGATAAAGGTCCAATAGGTATATTAGCCAACATGTACCAGGCACTGTGCAGAAAGTTTGCGAGGGTTGCCTTGTCAACCCTTATGACATCCTGATGAGAAAGGTTCTGTTATTTCTCTGCATTATAGGTGGAGAAACTGAGGCTAAAACAGGTAGATGACTTACAAGATCACAGAGCTAGTAACTGGCAGACGTGGGATTTGAACCCAGCTCATCTAACTCTGAGGCTTATTCTTTTTGTTCTGCCATGCTGCCTGGAAGGTATACATCTGAAAGACATTACAGAGGATGGAAGGAAAAGTATGTCCAGTACCCGTAAGACCAGTCATAACACCCCTTGACTGTGGTTCCAACGGAGGGAGGGGAGGTCATGGAAGTTGCCCCATATGTTCTGCTCTCCCCTGGGGAGGAGATATTCCATACCTTCTACCGGGAGGTCACTAATCCCTTATTAAACTGCTTTATAGGTCTGGTTACTGTACACTCACTGGGTGAAATGGATTCAGTTAAATTTTCAACATGGCAAGTGTAGTAGGTTGAACTGTGTTCCCCCAAATCCTAATTCCTGGTACGTGAATGGAACTGTGTTTGGAATTAGGATGTTTGCAGATGTAATTATGATCTTACATAATTATGATCTTACATAATTACATAATTATGATGTAGGTATGATCCTGAGATGAGACCACCTTGAACTGGAGTGAGCCCTAAATCCAATGACCAGCTTTCTTATAAAAGATAGAACATGAGGAGACCCAGAGAGACATAGGAAGAAGGCCATGTGAAGATGGAAGCAGAGATCAGAGTGATGCTGCCACAAGCCAAGGAATGTCAGGAGCTACCAGAACCGGGAAGAGGCAAGGAAGTATTATCCCCTAGAGCCTCTGGAGGGAGCAAGGCCCTGCTAACACCTTGATTTTGGACTCTGGCCTCCGGAACTATGAGAAAATACATTACTGTAGTCTTAACCACTCTGATGTGGTAATTTGTTATGATAACCTGAGGAAATGAATGCAACAGGTAAAGTAGAGCTGTCTTTGATGGAAGAAATTTTCTTTGAGCTTCAGCTGGGTTCTCTTTTTAGAATTTATAATTGGTTTGCAGGCACACTGACCTTCATCCTTTGAGACTGAGCATTCAACTTTTTTTCATGTTTTTTTTTAAACCTTTTTCTCTCTGTGAACTTCTCCCTAAAC
Source organism: Monodon monoceros (assembly GCF_005190385.1). NCBI lineage: Eukaryota > Metazoa > Chordata > Mammalia > Artiodactyla > Monodontidae > Monodon > Monodon monoceros. Next base: position 101,472,422 of record NW_021703772.1, on the reverse strand, counting down.
CTCTCTTGCTAATCCAAGTCCTAAATTTCCCCAGGACCATGAGGAAGAGTGGAAAGGTGTGGGCTTTAGAGTCAAACAGTTTTGGGCTTAAGTTCTGATGCTGCTGTGGGTCCTTGGGCAAGTTGCTTGAAATCTCTGGGCTTTGTTTTCCTCATCTGTGAAAATAGAGATAATCTCAATACTTCCCTCATAGGGTGGGTGGATAGGGTAATGTACCTAACGTGATGTTCAGCAAATAGTAGTTCTCATTCTTTTCCCCTTTCCTTCAGGACAAAAGTCAGGACCCTTTTCCAGGAAGCTTTCCCTGAGGAACATTAGCTCCAAAGTCCTTTCCCTGCAGTGAGTCACAGCTGCCCTTACTGACTACACCATCAGGCCAGCCTTGAGGGTAGGCTTTGTGTGCTGTTCCCCAAGGTACATGGACCTCACCTTCCGCCACCCATCCTGGGAGGGCCAAGCAATGGCCTCCGCCTCTGCCCCCTCTCTTTCTTTCGTGGTTTTCACCAGCATCTAGCATAGGGCTAGCCACACAGACGGAGCAGGTGTTACCCTTGAGTGGATATCAAAGCCTCTGCCCAGCTCTCGGGGATGTTGTGTCTTTACTCCCCGAGCCCCACTTCCTGAGAGTGACTGTGTAAAAGCTCGATCTGGAAATAATCAAGTAGAAATGGGTTGACCCTAGAAGAGATACATTATAGAAATGGGGACTGTAGCGTCTAAATGGAGTAGAAGTTCATTAGTCCTTACTTCTCTCTGTTGCAAACACAATAATTCTTTTTCAAAAAAGAAAAAGAAAAAACCTGTCACTCTTGCCCCATTTCTCAGTGGCTTCTGCACAGCCTCACTGAAGGAGAACCTCATTACGAAGGCTTTATTAAGCTTGCGAAAGACGGGGAAGGGCAGTGAGAAGCATACAGAGCTAAACTTGCCAAAATAAATGAACAAAGCACCTCCTGATGCCTGGACCCCTCGGGGACTTCAGCCCAGGAGACCTCGGAGGCTATTAGGATGCAACTTTATTAACTTCACTCAGGCACGTGGCAGTTAGCCCGGGGCGGCTTCAGAAGCTCCTGGCCGAAGCACGGAATCCAAGTTCACCTCTTCCTCAGTCCTGGCCTGCCTCTGGCTGCCCCTCCTTGAATGTGGTCGCTGTTGCAGCCCACTTGTTCCTCTCGTCTCGAGGCCTCGGGATCAGAGGGTCTGTTGGGGTCACTTTTTATTCAGACATGCTTCTCACTTGCCTGTGCATCTACAGCCAAGCCATACCTAAGAGGAGAGGGGGTGGGAGAGGGAGAGAGAAGAAGGCTGCAGGGAAGGATCACTTTCTGCCCAGTTAGAATGGGCATATTCTTGTCACACCAGCCTGCTTGACCATTACCCTGCCGCTACCCCAAACTGTCCCCATGCTTGGAAAGAGGTGAACAGGGGGTATTACCCTAGGATGCCTTTGTCCTCTGGGAGAGTCATTGGGGAAGTCACTTCACCTCTGAGCCTCTCTGTTTTCATCTGTGAAATGGGTCCAACAACAGCCACCTCAAGGGTGGTGCTAACTTTGAGGACCCACATGAACTCTAGACAGCACCTGGCATGTAGCAGGCACCTGCCTATCACTCCTCCTTGCCTCTTCCTCTCCCATCAGGATGACAGCTGTGCTCTTTGGGAACTGCTCTGGGCAGGGGGACCTAGGTGCATGGGGAGCTGTAGGCTGGATGGGGCACTGCCAGCCTTGACCTCTCACTACAGCCGAGCATGCTCTGAGTTTCTTCAAACCCTTTACAAAGCATCTTCTAGTTCCAGCCTATGCTTCCCTGGGGGGTCGTGTGGTCCCCGTTGCCTTGAAACAAAGGGTCTTACACTTTAGGACATCCCTCCTTTTAGACGGCAGTGTGGAAAGGGGACCTTAAGTGCCCAAAGGTGCCAGCCCCTTAAAAAAATCTCCTCCTGCATCTCTCTGGAGCCTTTGAGTTTGGACTGTGATGGGACAAAGTCAGAGTTGAGAAGGACTCAGATGAATCCTACAGGGACATGCTGGGCAGCGGGGGTGGGGGGTGGGGTGGTGATGTCTGGCCTGGATGGGGGAGGGAGGGGTGGGGTCACATGTGTTCCCACAGCCATCTGTCAGGGTGGGCACAGTTGGGGGTCCTGGCAGAGGTGGCCTGGCCTGCATTGTGGTGATTAGGGGACCCTGGCTTCCACCTGCCGGGGGTCCCCTCCCAGCTTCAGCTTTTACTTGTTGAGAAACTTTAGGCAAGTTGCTTAATCTCCCTAAGCCTCTGTTGCTCCACTGGTAAAATGGAAATAGTGATGGAGCCATCAAACGAGAGATTGCCCAGCCCTCAATGTGTGTTGCTATTCTTGTTTTAGTTTAGTTTAGTTTTAGTGTTTTTTGTTTGTTTGTTTGTTTTAGTTGGGATGAGGAAACTGAGGTTTGAAGACATGACCTTACTCCAGTTGGCTCTGGAGACTAGGGGACAGGAAACATGAAGAAGAAACTTCCCAGGAGATGCAGACTAGTAGGAAGATAGACAAGTCATAAATTACCATATGCCGGGTGATTTGTGAGTTAGGAAGGATGGATAAGGTCCAGGAGGGAATATATCGTTCTGTCTTGTGGATGAGGGTTTGGAGATGGCTTGATAAAGGGGATGGCAGGTGTGCTGAGTCCAGCTGAGAGGGTGGCAACACTGACAGGAGACAGATGCTAATCTGTACACTTTCCACGACATCTTGTTGCTGTTTGCACAATGCTGCCTGCCCATAGGAGCCTCCAGTCCAGGTTGGAAGAGCAGCTATTATCCAAAGAGAGTAAGATAGGGATGGGACTGGGTGTCACAGGGGGGACAATACCTCTGGCCTCCTCACCTGGGTGCCCAGCAACTTTATCCCAGTTTCAGGTCTCTGGGAGAAGCCTCATTCTGCTTGAGGCCTTGGTTTCCTTATCCAAGGGAAGAGGTTGAGTTCTATTTCAGCTCTGAAGTTGTAGGGGTAATTAATTCCCATAAAAAAGTTCAGGGAACTTTCACAATCTCAGAGTAGTAACAAGTGAAGAGGGAGCAAGTGAGGACATCACCCACAAGAGGTGGAAGAGGGGGGACTTGGGGTACTTCAGAGGAGTGGGGTGTGTCTCAGCCTTCAGGTTGATGGCAAGTCTGGAGCTACAATCCAGGACTCCTGATTCAACGGCTCATTTCTCTTTATGTCGCATTAGCTACCTTTAGTCATGTGATTTGGCCTTGTCATATGATTTTATGAAAAAATATTTCAGCTCCTATTCACCTCTTTACTGGGTGTCATCTCCCACCATGTTAAATGACAGGGCAAGGTTATGACTGAGTGAGGTGTGTGTTGGGACATGTGGGACAATGTGGGACTGCAGAAGGCATTTCAGATCCAGCAATTTGGACATGCGTGGGGAGGTGAGCAGTTAAAGCTTGAAGAACCTTCAAGTTGATTCGTAAAAGGGAAGGATGATTTCTCTCTGGGCTCTGATTAACTCTGTAAAGTCTTCGCAGAATCCCACCACTGTGGAACGCAACCCCGAGCTCATTCACCTCAGGGATGGCAAATCCATGGCACACGTGCCACAGCTGTTATTTGAGCCCATGGCAGGCATCATTAATGGATCACAGCACTTTTTCTTAGTGAGCCAGGATACAGCCTTGGAATCTCTTTCAATGTAGTATCCCAGCAGCCACTGTCAGTCAACTAGAGGGGACGTGCAAGGGAAACTCTGTCTGCCCTCGCTGATCTAGTCCAATTTCTTTTATGTGTAGGTGGAGAAACTGAAGCCCAGAGAAGACTTGCTGAGGCCTCTAATTCAGGTCATGGTAGTCCCAGCATTAGAACTGTGTTTTCTTATCTCCGAATCCTTTGCTTTGTGTACCAAACCATGCTGCTTCATCTACATCACTCTGAAAAAAGAAGTGCAAAAGATGCACTAATGAATTGCTCATCACCTGCCAGCGAGCGCCAGCTTGTCTTCTACTCCACATCAAGGGTTCTTGCTCCGCCTTAATGGACAATTTGTTTCACTGATGGCCTCCCAGCCTTCTTTAAGTCCAACTTTGGTGAATTCACCTTCACCCTCATGATTTTCTGCTACCAAGTCTGGGGTACCAGGCAGGCTGAAGAGTGTCCTTAGGGAAGGTGTCAGGAGAAGGGGAAGGGCATTTTCTAGTATTACTTCCACAGGTTGGGAATCTACAACTGGAAATGGCCCTGAGGGTTTTTTCATAAACAATCATAATTATAAAAAAGAATCACAGGATCTCCAACACAGCTGCACATCCTCATGAGGAAGTGATTTTATTTTGACTTACTGGAAATTTGGGTCATTAATGCTTCTCTTCATTGTTACCCTGTCCAGGTTCCATCCAGAAATCATTTTCTCTGAAGAGTGATCAGCCAATTGCTAAACAGGGTAGGATCTTTAAATTGACCTTTGGCCTGAAACATGTGAGCGTGTGAAGCTGAAAGAGGGAGCTGTGACTCACAGTTCCCCAACAACTGGCTGATCCCCCAGGGCAGAAAATCGCATTTGGAAAACTAAGGACTTGTCCTGGTCTTCCCTTCTGCCGGCCCTGAACGCTGCTTTCAGGAACTGCCAGCTCAGTCCAGCTCAGCCCAAATCAACAGCCTCTTCTCTCCTTTTTAAAAAATATTTCATCTCAACTTTATTATTTTTTATTAATTAATTCTTATTGCAGTATAGTTGCTTTACAATGTTGTGTTAGCTTCTCTGCACAGCAAAATGAATCAGCCATACATATACATATATCCCCTCCTTTTTGGATCTCCCTCCCACTTAGGACATCACAGCGTATTAAGTAGAGTTCCCTGTGCTATACAGTACGTTCCCATCAGTTGTCTATTTTATACATAGTATCAATAGTGTATATGTGTCAATCCCAGCCTCCCAATTCCTCTCACCCCACCCCTTTCCCCTCCCCCTTGGTATCCATACATTTGTTTTCTACATCTGTGTTTCTATTTCGGCTTTGCAAATGTCACCTATACCATTTTTCTAGATTCCACATATATGCGTTAATACACGATATTTGTTTTTCTCTTTCTGACTTACTTCACTCTGTATGACACTCTCTAGGTCCATCCATGTCTCTACAAATGACCCAATTTCATCCATCAACAGAGGAATGGATAAAGAAGATGTGGTGCCTATATACAATGGAATAGTGCTCAGCAGCCTCTGTAGCAGAGGGTTCCTTTGGGGAAACTCACTTTGGCAATAATTACTCCACATTGTGCCTTGGAACTCTGGTATTTTCTGTAGTGGTATCTAATCCTAACTTACAACAGTTCTTGTTGGCAGTCCATTTCACAAATGGGAACACAGACTGTATCAGGGAAGCTGTGAGGCCTGTCTGGTGCCACAGAGCAGATTGGGCTCCAACACAAGACAGGATCTGAGGCCCCTGCCTCTGAGCACAGTGTACCCCTCCCAGCTCTGCAAACCAAGACTGTTCATGTCACCAAACAGGCAGACTCAGCCCAGGTTGGACAGCTTCAGCTTGTTCTTGCTCCATTTACCTACTCAGTTTAAGAGAAGAGGACCGTCTTTGGGGATGGCTATAGAGCATCATTGCTGGGCATGTTGAGCTTGGCTGATCTGGAGTGTGTTCCTAAAGATGCTTATTTTGGTAATGGCGGTAATTGGTGATGCTGGACTCGCTCATCCTCAAGCGTCGTCGCAGGGAGAAGCGTGCACTTGGACAGAGTATTATCTTCCGAGTGTGTAGCAGTTACTTCTTGAATACCTCCCATCTCACAGACATGTATAAAACAACACATATATACGTGGGCCTGAGGTTTCAAAAGCCATCTGCTGTATCCATCTGCTTGGAGGTAGTCTTCACCTAAGTTGTTCAAGACAGAAGTGTCGTTATCATTCATTTTTCCTTTTAATGAGTGTCAACGAAGGAGAGTCCTTAACAACTGTGGGTCAACCACTTTAGCATTTAACAACCCTCATGGTCAGGAAATTAATCCTGACATTTAACCTAAATTCTGCTTGTTGACTGTTTCCTCCATTCCGGACTCAGTGGAGCGAGGAACAGCTGCTCACCATTCTTCCTCTGTCCTGCCTGCTCACAGATGAAGACTGCCACAACTTCAGTCTTTATCCTTTTCTTCGGGCTCAAAAGTAACAATTCACTTGAGGGTTTTGCCTTTCTTCCTAGGACCTGTTTGCGAACTTATTCTAAATCTTTTCCATATTTCCCACATCATTCTTGAATTGTGATAGTTCAAAGCAATCCTGATTAAGTGGCTCTGTTTTATCCTAGAACAAGCACTATGCAACTTTCTCTCCACTCCCAGACAGTCCCTTCCATTAAAAATAGCCCGACCCAAATGACTTGCAATATATTTGTATATGCTTTGTGGTCCACTATGGTTCTCTGCTTTTCTTGTGTGTGCCCTTGTTGTGTAGATTCTTTACCTATTATTTCTTTATCCTGAGTCTGGATTGATTTTGTTTTTTAAAGAAGTCTGCTTAACACATTTCCCTGTTGAATTGAATCTTGAAGATTATAGCCATGCCAGCAATATGGGCCACTGATGTTAGATGTTACAGAGGATTCTCCCACATTTTCTTCCTGTACTTACAGATTACTTGCATGCTTATTCTCTTGTGGTTTCAAACTTGAAAAACAAAAATAATAGTATTAAATATTTACTGTATACCCAGGGGAGTACAGATCTAAGTTCCTGTTCTCAAACGTTAAGAGTTTTTGATTAGACAGGATGTTTACACAGGACATTTTGAGAGCATAATTTAAGATGGAATATATTCAGGGGTGGACTGTGTAGTACCAGTGATAATGATAAGAGTGAACATTTGCTGGGCCATCTATCAAGCATGCGCTAAGCACATTATGTAAATCGTTTGAAACAGATCATTAACGAAATAAAAATTCCAAGAAAGGATAGATTGGTGAGGGATAGAGCTGTCAGAACAGTGCTCCGGAAGAGGTATGACTTGAGTTGGGCCTAGACCTGGCACCGATGTCCTTGCTCCAGGTTCATTGCCTTTTCTATACATGGTGCTTGCTGGGTTTGTGAAGGCTAACATTTTTAGAGACAAGAAAATTGATGGATATTTTTAAGCTGAGACGTCTTGTTCGTGTTATAATGGTATGTTATTTAGCAGATGACCCCTGCCTTCATGAAGGGCCATTAGCACAGGTGAATTTGGGGCAAGGGGTGGCTTAACAGGATGTGGGCCAGATTTTACAAAATGATTTGCCATTGACAAGAAGGTAACAGGCAAGAGGCTGTAGATAAAAGTCTGTTCTCTTAAGACTCCACATACCTGGGTCCATATTCATCCATGCATGTACTCCCAACCCAGTTAAGAGTGAGAATGCCTGTATTTTTATTGCAAATTAAAAAATGATACTTGAAGGAATCAAATGTCAAGCCTTGAGATTCAGCCTCTAGCTCTGGGAGCAGAATTGGAGCAAAACCCCTCAAACTAACTCAGTGGGAAAATGAGGACCTGTGTTGAGCTGGCACTGTTTCCCGATTTACTCACCGTCTAAAAAGGAGAGACGTAAAGACACATTTCTTCCTGTGGCTCAGACAGGCTCTACCTGAGCAACTGCTGCCCAGCAATACCTGCATTCTAAAACAGCATGTCGGACTGCCCTGGTGGCGCAGTGGTTAAGAATCCAGCTGCCAATGCAGGGGACACCGGTTCGAGCCCTGGTCCAGGAAGATCCCATGTGCCACGGAGCAGCTAAGCCCGTGTGCCACAACTACTGAGCCTGCGCTCTAGCCTGCGAGCCGCAACTACTGAAGCCCGCGCCTAGAGCCCGTGCTCTGCAACAAGAGATGCCACCGCAATGAGAAGCCCGTGAACCGCAACGAAGAGTAGCCCCCACTTGCCGCAACTAGAGAAGACCCAACGCAGCCAAAATTAAAATAAATAAATAAATAAAACAGCATGTATTCAAGCCACTTTTGTGTGCCAGGAGCAGGAAGGAGGGTGAACCCTCCAAGTAGGGTGAGGGACCCAGAAGATGAGGGGGTGACTATGTCTCCAGTGAGTTGTGGGCCATTGGAGCAGTCAGGTATGAAAATAAGTAACAAGATGTGCAGTGAGAGATATGTTAAAATCAGAACCCTCTATCTGATAATGCTCTCTCCATTCCATCTTTCCAGTGGAAGGCAGCTTTCCTGTCCTCTGAACAAACCCTGTGCCACAGTACTACACTTACCTGATATTATTCTTATTATATGTATGTGTATATATGTATATGTGTGTGTGTGTGTGTGTGTGTGTGTATGTGTGTGTATACACAGTACATGCCTACGTCCTCTCTTTGGCCATGACCTCCTAGAGGGCAGTCCTTTCTGCTAAGGTCAGTCTGTGTCCCCAGTCATTTTAGCATTTCCCACAATGCCTTGTGTAATAGGCTCATCGTATTTGCTGACAGATGAGAGAACGAATGAATGGTGATGGGATGAGTAGGGCTGTAGGTTGTTAGAGAAGGGAATGTTTAATTAATTAATAAATTCATTTAACTGATATTGAGTACCTATTGTATGCTAGGCACTCTCCCAAGTGTTGGGGATATAGCAATGAAAAAGATAGACATAAACCCTGCCCTCAGGGTGTTTACACTCAGGTTGGGGCCATCGAATCCTACTTGAAGGCTTGAGTGGGCTTCACTGTAGAGCTGGTTGTGACCTTGGTCTTGGAATATGGAAAGAATTCTGGATGGTGGAAAAGAGTGGGGAGGTCATTATAGGTGCAGGGTGTGAGCAAAACCTGAAATAAACTAGGTACATTTCCATCACATGAACATGTGAAATGTGATGGCAGGTGACCTCACTACAGATTCTACTGTCTCCCCGTGAGTACACTTTGATATAAGAAGACAACATGGGGTCTACGCACTGATTCCAAAATTGAGGGAGAGGGAGAAAAGGAAGATAACTATTTATTGGGCCGAACTTTGTTTCATTTACTCTGCACCATGGCCCTGCAAGTTGGTTTTTGCTACCTCCCTTTTGCAGAAGAGGAAACTGTTGCCCAGAGAGGATGTATAACTTGCTCAAGGTCACAGAGGAGGATTTAAATCCGGCTCTATCTGACTCCCAAACATGCACTCTTGACACTTTACCACCAAAGAAAAGGTTCAAACCAACACACAAGCAACTAACAAGCTGAATCTTCTCTGGTGAACCTCTTGGCCCTTGATGTCTACTTTACAGCAGTCTTCCTAGGAGTTCAGTTCTGGCCATGCCATGTTGACTTTATCCTCTCTCAAGTTCTCTGTGGCTGGAAGCAGGATGACTCTGCTCAGTGTTCACGCCTATTCTCAAATGTCAGCTTGAGGCAGTGAGGCCCATGGGAACTCCCCCAGGTTAGGCTGAGGGTCCCTCACCCGATGATGGCTGCAGGGGAATTCAAGTGAGAGATTACTGTTAGGAAGTATAGAAATACGTCACCAGACCTACAGCAAAGTCATGGGGACAGTGGGAAGAGTTCCTCTCATGCTTCCTTAGACTGTTTGGATGAAATCATGGGACATTCTCATGGGTTTTCTAATGGTTCCACCCTATGGGCCACTTCCTTGATTGTCTCTAGTTTCCTATTCTTTTCCCAGAAGTGTAGATCTGATCCATCTCCTGAATTTCATTACCCTCAAGACTAGCCAAAGACTTGGACATTGTTTCCCTAGACCCCAGTTTTAGCCTTCCTGGGAATAAGCATGTGGACTATTTTTCAAATAGGAGCTCTAATCATTGAGGCTGGATCTCTGGCTGCATCGTATTCCCTGTCCCCCCATTACAGTTGGGTAGAGCCATGGGATTAAGTTCCCTCCAGCGGAATGTTTGCGGAAGTGATATGGCCATTTCTTCCTGACCAATCAAACCTCTCATGCTCTTTTTCTGTTCCCATTGGCTGGAATGGTGAGGACCAGGGCAGCCTTGGAAACCACTCGTCAAAGATGGCAAAGCCTCTGTCAGCCTGGATCACTGAATGACTGTGTGCAGTAGATCTACCCACTAATATGGAACTCGGCCCTGGACCATTACTGTAAACTTAACGTTGTGTTTGGGCCATGATACATCTTGGGTGTGTTGGTTGCAGCTGTTTAGCTTACCCCAACTGTGTTCATTTCCTAAGGCTGCCATAACAAAATTCTACAAACTGGTGGCTTAAAACAACAGAAATTTGTCCTCTCACAGTTCTGAAGGCTAGAAGTCTGAAATCAAGAGGTTGACAGTGTTGCTTCCTTCTGAGGGCTGTGAGGGAGAATCTGATCCATGCCTTCTCCCTGGCTTGTGCTGATGGCCGGCAATCTTTGCCTTTCCTTGGCTTGTAAATGCAGCATTCCAATCTCTGCCTCCATCTTCATATGGTGACTTCTTGTGTCTCTGTGTCTTCACATGGCCATCTTCCCTCTTTCTCTCTCTCCTCCTTTTGTAAGGACACCAGTCATCTTGGCTTAAAGGCACATCCTACTCCAGTATGAGCCCATCTTAATTTAACTAATTACAACTGTAACCATCTTATTTTCAAATAAGGTCACATTGTGTGGTACTGGGGTTTAGTACTTCAACATATCTTTTCTGGGGGTGATGCAATTCAACCCATAACACCAATTAATGCTAGCAGTAAAAAATGCAGAGAAAGCCCCAAAGTCACGTCAAAGGTATTGCAAATTCTTACAGCAACTCACCTTTGGTCCTGGGGCTGACTCTCAGAAACTTTCCTCTTGTCCTTTCTTAGGAAACAGGCCCATCCAGCCTTTGCTCCCTAGATCCTAGATCAGGTAGTTGAGCCTGAATCCTCAGGTAGATTTAAGTGGCCTCTTAAATTTAAGAATAATGGGTCTCAATTTTCTTATCAGTAAAATGGGAATAATGATGCACGTCCTGCTTACTTTACAAGGCTTCAAATAAGAATCAAATCAGTACATGATAGTAACAACCAATGCTCATAAACGTGCTTTATAGTTTAGCATGATTGCATTTATTATTTTGATAGGTCTTTTCATTTTTCTGTTATTTGGCACTGAGGTGTACAAAATTGGGTCGAGCAATTCATGGCATGTCATGGCGAGCATAATTTCTTCATGCAAATTTCCTCTCATTTTATCTTATTTATTTCATTTATTTTATGATTAGTTCTCATTTCCCATCACTCATCAGTGGCCACCCCCAGGGCCACAGCTTCAGGAGTGCATTTTTTTCCTTTGAATGATACCCAACCACTTTTTGTTTTCTCAAGGAGTTCCCACAGTTTCTGTGATAGATTCTGGGGTCACCAGTCTCCTCCTCTCTTCTAGGTTGGACCCAGGGAGGGAGCTGGCAGCTCAAGCCAGTTCAACATGTGGTCCAACACAATAGAAGCCTGTGTGTACATATTTATTACTTTAGTTCCTCGTCCATTCCTCAGCTCCAAATAAATGAGGAAATTTAAAAAATAGAGATAGACTATAAGATAAAATAAGGGATAAAGTTGGTGTGTAGAAATACCTGCAATAAATCTGGTGTCATTTTTAGGGATCATCTTGAGATTCCTGGTAGCCAAAGAAAAAAGTAAACAAAGCACATGACTGATTATGAAAATGAGCAGGTTGATCATTAAGAGAAGCCTAACTTTCTTGACAAGGAGGCCTGAACCATTATCTCCTGTGATCCTCAGTGGTATTTGTACACTAATACACGATTGCATAGCACACATTTTAGAGCAGGCAGATTATGTTTTTACTTATTTCCTTTATTTCATTATTTAAAATGATGGATGTCTTGCACTGTTGGTGGGAATGTAAATTGATACAGCCACTATGGAGAACAGTATGGAGTTTCCTTAAAAAACTAAAAATAGAATTACCATATGATCCAGCAATCCCACTGCTGGGCATATACTCAGAGAAAACTATAATTCAAAAAGACACATGCACCCCAATGTTCACTGCAGCTCTATTTACAATAGCCAGGTCATGGAAGCCACCTAAATGCCCATCGACAGACGAATGGATAAAGAAGATCTGGTACATATATACAATGGAATATTAGCCATAGAAAGGAACGAAATTGGGTCATTTGTAGAGACATGGATGGACCTAGAGACTGTCATACAGAGTGAAGTAAGTCAGAAAGAGAAAAACAAATACCGTATATTAACACATAAATGTGGAATCTAGAAAAATGGTACAGATGAATGTAGAAAAATGGTACAGATTTCTGCAGGGCAGAAACAGAGACATAGATGTAGAAAACAAACGTATAGGCACCAAGGTGGAAAGCGGGGGCGGTGGTGGTGGTGGTGGGATGAATTGGGAGACTGCGATTGACATATATATGCTAATATGTGTAAAGTAGATAAGTAATAAGAACCTGCTGTATAAAAAATAAATAAAATAAATTAAATTAAGAAACTAAAATGATGGATGTGATGCTCATTATCACATGTCATTAGGGAATTGCAAATTAAAACAACAAGATATCACTATGCACCTATTAAAAGGGCTGAAATCCAAAGCACTGACAACACCGAATGCTGGCAAGGATGTGGAATAATAGGAATTCTTTTTTTTTTTTTTTTGGGTAATAATATTTTTACAGCTTTATTGAGATATTATTTATTTATTTATTTATTTATTTTTTAACATCTTTATTGGAGTATAATTGCTTTACAATGGTGTGTTAGTTTCTGTCTTATAACAAAGTGAATCAGTTATACATATACACATGTTCCCATATCTCCTCCCTCTTGCGTCTCCCTCCCTCCCACCCTCCCTATCCCACCCCTCTAGGTGGTCACAAAGCACCAAGTTGATCTCCCTGTGCTATGCGGCTGCTTCCCACTAGCTATCGATTTTACGTTTGGTAGTGTACATATGTCCATGCCACTCTCTCGCTTTGTCACAGCTTACCCTTCCCCCTCCCCATATCCTCAAGTCCATTCTCTAGTAGGTCTGTGTCTTTATTCCCGTCTTACTCCTAGGTTCCTCATGACATTTTTTTTTCTTAGATTCCATATATATGTGTTAGCATACGGTATTTGTCTTTCTCTTTCTGACTTACTTCACTCTGTATGACAGGCTTTAGGTCCATCCACCTCACTACAAATAACTCAATTTTGTTCCTTTTTATGGCTGAATATTATTCCATTGTATATATGTGCCACATCTTCTTTATCCATTCATCCAATGATGGACACTTATGTTGTTTCCTTCTCCTGGCTATTGTAAATGGAGTTACAATGAACATTTTGGTACATGACTCTTTTTGAAGGAATTCTTATTCATTGCTGGGGGAAATACAAAATGGTAAAACGACTTTGGAAGACAGTCTGGTAGTTTCTTACAAAACTAAACATACTCTTACCATTTGATCCAGCAGTTGTGCTCCTTGGTATTTAACCAAACGAGATGAAAATTTTGTTTATAAAAAACCAGCATCCAAATGTTTGTAGTAGCTTTATTCATAACTGCCAAAACTTGGAAGCAATTAAGATGTCCTTCAGTAGATGAACGGATAAGCAAACTACAGTGCATCCATACAATGGAATATTAGTGATAAAAAGAGGTGAGCATTCAAGCCACAGAAAGACATGGAGGAACCTTAAATGAGTATAGCTAAGTGAAAGAAACCAATCTGAAAAGGCTACATACTATATGATTCCAACCATAGAACATTCAGGAAAAGGCAAAATTATGGAGACGGAGGAAGATCAATGGCTGTGAGCGCTGGGGGTTGAGGAGAAAGGGCGGGATTAATAGGTGGAGAACCGGGGATTTTCAGGGCAATGAAGCTATTTTTCTATATGATACTATAATATTTATCAAAACCCACAGAATGTATAGTACAGAGCATGAACCTTAATGTAAACTGTGGATTTTAGTTAATCATAATGCATCAATATTGGCTCATCAATTGTAACAAATGTACGACACTAGTGCAAGATGTTAAAAATAGGGGAAATCGGGGTGTGTGAAGGGGTATACGGGAATTTGTATTTTCACTCAGTTTTTTTCTGTAAATCCAAAACTGCTCAAAAAGCCCATTAATTAAAAAAAAAAGGATGCATATGTAGGTACGCCTGGAATTGCAAGACACTAGGGAACGGACTCAGCACCCCCAGGCAGTACCAAATTCTTCTTTTACTTGCATCTGTTTCATAGAGCCAAGGACCCTGCAGGCTTCCAGAAAAGCCTTCCTGACTTACCTCCAGTGAGGGAGATAGGTTCCACCTAAGGAGGGCAAGCCAGGGGGTGGGGGGACTAGCACAGAAAAAGGTGCCCCTTTAGGCCCCTTCTCAGCATTGCACATTTTGTTCTCAAGCAGGTTCCTTTAATACCTTTTCATCTATTACCTAAACAGTGTTGAAAAGATGTCACTTTGAGAGAATGTATTCGAGGCAAACCCCTACTTGTATTGTCTAGGGGTTTATTAAGACTCCCATTTTGTAGATCTGTAAACTGAGGCCCAGAGACAAAGTCCACAGCAGAAGCGGCAGCGGGAGGATTCAGCCTGGTGCTAATGGTATGCTCTCATCATCACACAGATCTGTTGAGCTGGGTGGAGAGGAAACCCCACCCCATCTCCACCCCATCCCTGTCCCTCCTGCCTCGTGCATCCCCTCCTTGCACCTCCTGCCTCCTGGCCCTGGAGCTCCGCCCCAAGGCCAGCTCAATCTTCACCTGACCCCACCCCCGCCCAGGGTCCGCTCCCTGGACTTTCCCACCCTCTCGGGCAAAGCTACACGCTTGGGAGACGTGAGTTCACATTTACTTAGCCCCAGAAAAGTGAAAAAAAAAATTCTCCCTAACCGTTCATCTTAAAAAATGTATGATCCGAAAGTGTACACACAACAATAACAGATGTTGTTTAACAGGCTTGTAGGACATTCCCATAAAGTTATAAACATATCTTTCAGTGGTTACTTAAGATAAACAGATACAAGTCACATATTTTTTGGTACAAGAGACAACTTGCTGTTTGGAAGCCAAATAAAGATTCCTGAATGTGAGATGCACCTGAAAAAGATTAGGAGATCATATCAAGGATATAAAACTTGGGCCAAATCTAGCATGCTTTGCTTGGAGTTGTATGTCTCAGCGAAAAATCGGCTTCCATCTCCATGCAGGGGACCTGGGGCTGATAAGGACTCCGGGGACATTTCTCCCCACCCCTACTGCGTCTCCCATCTCTGGTGCAAAGCCACAGTCACTGGGCAGCCTGCACTGCTCACTGCCACCCTCCTGGCTCCATTTGGCCAATTTTTGCTGAGTGCTTTCTGTGTGTGCTGGGTGCTGACCAGGGGCCAGGCACGAAGAACTGAAACGGAGAGCACAGTCTGATGAGAGAAGCAGATGTACAAATAGATACTTTATCAAATGCGATCATTTATGGAAGCATCATGTGGTGCTCAGTCAATGGGCCCTGGAAGCCAGACTGCTGTGGTTCAAACCCTGGCTCTGACGATTACTTGCTCTGTATCCTGGGGCAGGTTAATTTACCTCTCTGTGCTTCACTGTTATCATAGATAAAACGGATGCATCATAGTACCTGCCTATATAATGTATTGTCTTTTATGTAAAAAAATTACCCAAAATTTAGTGGCTTAAAATAACAGACACTTCTAATGCCACTGTTTCTGTGGACCAGAAATATGGGCATTGCTTTTGGGTGCCCCTCGTCCAAATCTCTCACGAGAATATGGTCAAAGTGCGTCTGGGGCTGCGGGCATCTCAGGGCTCCACTGTGGATGATCTGCTTCCAAGTTCACTCACAGGGCTGTAGGTAGCCTCAGGGCCTCGCTGGCTGTTGGCCGGAGACATCAGGTCTTTGCCACATGGGCCTATGGGGCTCCTCCCACCCGGCAGCTTTCTTCTTCCACGGTGAGGCCAGAGAGGGGGGAGAGAGAGAGAGTCGTAAATCAGCGTTTTGTTATCTAATTTCAGATGTGACGTGTTAGTGCTTTTGCCATATTCCTGTTTGTTATAAGCCAGTCACCAGGTGCGACCCACACTGAAGGGAAGGGGGTTACACAGGGGCGCGAACCCCAGCGGGGTTGGGGAGAACTGGGGGCCACCTTCTAGGCCTTCATACAGGGCCAGCGCTCACCCTGTGCAGGGCCTTTTCTCCTGGGGCCCTGAGTCCCTTTGTTCTGCCGTCTTCAGAGAGTGGCCACGCGCTGAGTCTGCTGTTGGGACGCAGGAAAAGCTGAAAAGCCTGGAGAAGAGGTAAGGGGTGGGCTTAAGGGCGAAGCCCGGACCTGCAGCTGAGCCTGGCTTTGACTTGGCCCTGGCCCCTCAGACGTTATCCTGACGCTGTCCACCTGGGAGATCTTGTTAAAATGCAAATTTGGATGCAGTACTGTGGGGCGGAGCCTGAGATTCTGCCTTTCTACTGAGCTCCCAGGCAATGCCAAAGTGGCTGGGCCGTGGATCACACTTTGATTAGCAGCAAGGAATCAGGCAACAGGCCCTCCTTCAGTAGCTCTCCCTTGCAGAGACCCGAAAAAGACAGGGTCCTCACCCCTTTTGTGCTTTGTGCAGCTGAGCAGTTAGGCCACATGCAAATGGAAAGAGAACCGAGGATACAGAAGCAAATGTAACTGGGGGTAGGGGCAGTTACCTACCCTCTCTGGGAAGAGAAGGAAGACCCACAGGATGAGGTGTGCTTAAAATAAGCCTGCAGGGGTTTCCCTGGTGGCGCAGTGGTTGAGAGCCCGCCTGCCAATACAGGGGACATGGGTTTGTGCCCCGGTCCGGGAGGATCCCACATGCCGCGGAATGGCTGGGCCCGTGAGCCATGGCCGCTGAGCCTGTGCGTCCGGAGCCTGTGCTCCGCAACGGGAGAGGCCACAGCAGTGAGAGGCCCGTGTACCGCAATAAATAAATAAATAAATAAAATAAAATGAGCCTGCAAGGCAGGCCCACTCCAGAAAGATGGAGAGCAGGGTTTTAAGTTGGCTGGAAAGAGAAATTAGGGTCCAGGTTGCAAAGGGCTTTGGATGCCAGGTTAAAGTCTTTGGCTTTTGTCCTGAGGTCCAGGGTTGCCAAACTCAAAGGCCTGCAAGGGTCCTTGCGAGACAATAAGATGTGGTGGCTTCTGAGGTCAGCCAGAGAGAAGAGAGCCTGTCTATCTAAAGGGGCAGTTCCTGCTCAGCTCCAGCTGATTGTTGCCATGTGGGATTGTAGCCAGATCTTTTGGTTTTTCAAGCAAAGTCTCATCTGGAATTTTACGTAAAATCTTCCAATTTTCAGATGTTGTGAGGCCAAATAAAATTTATTTGCAATCATATCTGGCTTGAGGGCCCCCAGCTCATGACCTCAGATGGAGGCAGGAGACAACCAGGGAAGGTTTGGGTCAGGAAGTTGTCTAGTGGGGGAAACTAGCTCCTGGACGATGCCCACAGCAGCTGTGAACATTGGTCAGGTGAGAGCGTGCTGCCTGATGCCATCGCTTTGCACCTGCGAGCTCGAAGTCCAGTTAAGCAGTCACACATCTGGATAAGACGTCTCCCAGGCACCAACGGAAGGCGGTCACCCCACGTGGAGACAGTCTCCTGCTTTAAACACAGAACTAAATGTGCCTTGTCGTCTCGCACGGTGACCCTGAGACTGGCCACCTCTAGACTTGTTAGAGGGCATTGTGCAATTTGAGGTTGTGTAGCAAAGGAGAGTCGGGGATGTTTGTTTACATCTCAACCCTGTCATTGCCTAGCTTGTTGTCCACTGGCAAGTCAGCCAACCGCTTTTGCCTCAGTTTCCCATAGTTCTAAAATAGTCACGCATAACTGTACTTCTCTCACAGGGTAGCTGGGAATCAAATGAGGTCATGTAGGGAAACTCCAGTGTCTTGCACTGACTAAGCGCTCAGTTAATAATACTTTTGGTATTATTATTATTATCATTATCCAGTTTGGGGCAATAGAACACTAGCTTTGGAAGTGTCGTTAGGAGTCACCAACCTCCTCACTTTACAAAGGGGGAAACTGGGGCTCAGAGCAGGTGGGTGAGTTGGTCAAGGTCCTGGGTAAGGTGGACTCAGCTGAGATCCCCCAGCTCCCACCCTTGTGCCACACGCTTCTCCTCGGCATTGAGCACAGGGCCCTGTGCGTGGCGAGCTGTGGAAAGAATGAATGGGCCAGTCATCACGAGAACCAGCCATTCTTCTCATTTCCTTCTCCTCTTTGTAGCACTGCATTCTTGAGTCATGTAAAAGTGTGTGAAGAGAAGAGAAGTGATATGTATAGGATTCAGGGATTTGGGGATTTAGAAATGGTGAGAAATTCACGTAGTGTTGGAGTTGGTTGTTACTGTTTGTAGCCAGCCTCCCTCCCCACCCCCCCCTCCCTCCCTCCCTCCCATTCTTCCTCCTTTCCCTCTTTCCTCCTGTCTGTCGACCAAGTTTTCCTTCACTCAGTCCATTTTTATTGAGCACCTACTATACACCAGCTTCTTCAGGCACTGTGTTAGGCACTGGAGATACAAGACTGAGCAAAGCTGTCATTGTCCCTCCCTCATGGGACTTACAGTCTAGAAGGAAAACCCCTAATAATCAAATGATTTCACAAAAGGGGCAACGCTTTGAAGGGCACCATAGGGGCTGCTCTAGGTGTGTGTGTGTGTGTGTGTGTGGCGGGGGGAGAGTAGAGCTCTGACCTGGTCAAGGGCTGTCAGGAAGACCCCCCCGAGGACACGGCATTGGAGCTGTGAGAGGAACGGCCAGCAGGAGCTCTCGGGGTGAAGGCTGGGTTGGGAGGGGGGCACACCCCAAGAAGTGGGAACAGGATGTGCAAAGGCTCTGAGCAAATGCAAGAAAGCCAGTACGGGTGGGGTCCAGAGACGGTGGCTGGGATGAGGCAAGGGCTTTGTCATGCAGGGCCTAGAAGGTTCAGTAAGGTTTGGGGTCTTGATTCTGAATGCAGTGGGAAGCCACTACAGGTTTTTTTTTTTTTTTTTTTTTAGCAGATCTGCATTGAAAAGAGATGGCCCTGGATGCTGCTTGGAGCAGGGACCTCCATGGGGCTGGGGTGGAAGCAGGGAGATCAGTGCAGGCAGAGGTCAGAGGTGGGGCTGGCATTGAGGCTGAGAGGCGTGCATCAAGAGAAATTTGGGAGGTAAAACTGTCAGGATATAGGCAGTTGTTAAGTGGTTGTAAATACTTAAAGGATTTCCTTCACCGAGTGAGAAATCCCCAGGCTCAGGGAAGCAGCTGCTCTGCTTGAACCAAACAGAGCACATCAAGCCCCAAGCACGGTCCCTGGGAAGCTGCCATCTGCGTGCTAACACTGATCTTCCACCAACACCACATCGCTGAGGATTGATTAAGTGTGAACCATGGGCCAGTGCTGGGCTAGGCACCACGACCTCTTTCCTCCTCACACTGACGGGGGTACAGGATGAGTCCTAAGGCTGCACGCGTCGCTGGACACTGCATTTACAAAACCAAAGATCTGGAGGGGAGAAGCAGAGCAGACTGTATGCTTCCAGATGTTTGCAAAGATTCCTGGGTTGCTGTGGCCAAAAGGATATTTGGATTTCTTGTGGATAAAGGAGCCTTCTTTATCCTTCAGAAGTTTGTAACATATCCAATCAATATCCATCTAGGCTTTCCTCAGAATGACATCAAATATCTATGTACAAGTGGCGAGAAATTCAGATATTTTCAAATAAATGAAGAATGACTTGGAAGTATTGGGAAATCATGCACTTTGCAGACTGAATTTTTCAGGTTTTAGCCAGATGGCAGGGTTTGGAGAGCTCTGATTTAGCCCCGTCTGCACAGCCATTCTGGAAAACTGGAATGATAGCTTCTCTTTCGGCAGCCAATCGAGATGGCTGAAATGATAAGAAATGAGTTCTTCCCCTTGCCTAGCTGTAGGTATTTTTGTCCTTCGTTAGCTTCATCAAGTTGTCTGTCCTCGCCAGGTCCTGGGAGCCCTGCTCTCTCTCTGGAGGACCAGGGGGCTGGGCCCTTCCCCCAGTTCTGGGCTGAGACCTCCCTGCCTACTTCCCTTGTGCTGCAAACTCATCCACTGGATGGAGGCAAGGAGACAAAGAGAAATCTCTAAGACAGAAACGACACAATCTCTCTAAGTGTTTCCAGTGCTAGACCCTGTGGGCACTCTTTTTCTAACAAAGGCTGGTAGATAAGAAGAGAAGCTGCTGGTGATTTGTTGGTCTGACTTTACCGATTTCAAAAGTGCGTTGCATGTTTTAAATGGCACTCTTGAGCATTTCCTATCCTCTCTACAGGTCCCAGAAAATTCAGCAGGCTGCAAACATCATTGCTCCATATAACTAAGAAAGTGCTATATCGGTGGCAGCACAAATAGAGAAAAAAATGAATTGTTTGCAAAATTGCATGGATGCGTATGAAGATATCCAGGCCCAGATTTACAAATTCCTATAAATGCCACTTTTAGAATGCTCCTCTTATCTAGAGCTATTTCCCTTTATGGAAAATCAGTCTTAATAAAGATCCCATCACCCTTAGTAAACATTTTGATGCAAGTATTTCTTTCATGTCTTACACAGAGGAAATTTCACTCTCGGTTAGGACTGCTGGTGGATCGGTTCCGCAACAAGAAGGGACACATTTACTTCTTGTTCCTTTAATGTGGGGTAAAAAATGAAAGAGGGACTGTCTTTACTCTGGTTTGTTTTCTTGAGCTTGTAATTTAAAAATCTCTTCTTTCAGGTTTCCTTATACATTGACTCTTATGGCGCAGAGGTTCAGCAAAGGGGACCTTGCCATCTGACACGCCTGCCTTCCGCTGTGAAATCACAGCCGTGCAGGCAGCAATAGGTGAGTAAAAATTCTAGCCTCCAGTGCAGTTGTGTAATTTCCTATCATAAACAGCTTGGATGAACGCTAATCAAAATTACTTTTTGGTTCTAGCTCATTCAGCAAGACATAGCCCTAGAGGCTGGGATTTGTTCATTTGCAGATGTCTTTGCTCATGTCTGACTATGCTGGCAGTCCCTCTCCTCTCTGTGCACACAGGATTGGGGTGTAGGCCCCTCCGTCATGGCATCCTGGCCTTCTCACCTGCTGACCTGCTTCTGCAGCCCAGCCACCATCTGCCACGTTCCTTCAGGGAAGCAACTCTGGAAACTTACATTCCCAAAAGCAAGAGGGCTTCCAGTGGTTTAAAGACAGTCATGTTGACAGTGTGTATTCTATTTCTCATCTCTAGAACGCCCCTCTTCCAGCAGGCTGGTGGACATATGTGGTCCAATGAGGAAGAAGAGGTGAGAACATCTTTTTTTTTGTTTTTTAATTGGATATTGGGACCAAAAGATGAAATGTCAAGAGACTGCAGCTTGAGAAACTATTATCCACATGGGTTGAAGGATTTTGGGAAGAGCCCCCAGTAGGGAAAGCAGATCAGCTAAGATGACATCACTGCAGTTTTAGGACTCATCTAATGACATCAGGGAAAAGGGAAGGCTAATTTCAACCACGTGAGTGGCAAACATGTGAAGAGTGATTTATAAGTTCAGGTTACCATAAGCCGACTTCGGGGTTTGCTGCCTTCTGTTTTGGTAGCGTTGTGAGAGGGACCAGTTAAAACCACCCCAGGGTGGGCTTCCCTGGTGGAGCAGTGGTTGAGAGTCCGCCTGCCGATGCAGGGGACACAGGTTTGTGCCCCGGTCCGGGAGGACCCCACATGCCGCGGAGCGGCTGGGCCCGTGAGCCATGGCCGCTGAGCCTGCGCGTCCGGAGCCTGTGCTCCGCGACGGGAGAGGCCACAACAGTGAGAGGCCCACGTAGCCCTGGAGTGAGAGCGATTCCACAGCATGGATGCCGTTTCCCTCCTAGGTCTTAAACTTTTATAGTGAGACAGACAACCAAGAATGTAGGAAGTCAACACAGCTATGTTTAGCTGAATTTTACATACCGTAATCCCTTTACCATGGTCCAGCAAGGCAGGAATGCTCAGCTCGGTCCATTCTGGCACAAATCCATTCCAGAGGGCAGTGATTTTCAATTTAGCACCGTTCTTGACTCTTCCTGAGAGTGAAGTTAAATGACCCAAGAATAACATTACTCTGCAACAGGACTAGCGAGACAGGTCTTCTAAAGGGTGGTCTCGAGAGTAGTTTTTCACCTAGGGAAACTCCAGCTCAGACAGGACTCCAAAGTCCTGCTAAAGGTCAGGTCTCCTTCCTATTTGCAGAGGTCGACAGTGTGGTGAGTCATAACTGAGGTCTGAGGGAGAAGTGGGGCTTTTTGTTGCCCCCTCACCAATGAATCTTGAATCAGTCAAGGCCAGGACTGTTCCACCTTCCTCCCAACGCTGAGCCCTGTTGGTGGTGATGGGCCCAAGGGAAGGACGGGAGGCCCTTCTGCCTCAAGCTTGATGTAGAAAGATATTCACAGTGTTGGAAGGCAGGTTGAATGGGTGGTCCCAGGCGGAGAAAGATACGGGGCAAAGGTTTGAAGCTTCATCGGTTAAAATATGTTGATGTAAAATTGAGCCTCTTAAAATACTCTGAGAGGGTCAAAAAAACCACCTGACAGGGCTTATAAATAGGTGAGTAAGATGTTGAAATTACGTTAAGACAGATGCCTTTTTAAACTGCATTCAGAACACCTTTTGGGGCTCCTAGTTGCACAGTTCCTCAAGCAGGAGGTATTTCATCTTCACAACATCTGGAACTGTCGAGGAGGTAGCACTGCAGACCTCAGATGCAGGCGCTTCTACATAAAAGAGCACCAACAAATCACGGCTGTAATCGCAGAGCAACATGAGGGTTTCCCAGGCAGCTACGGAGAAAAGGTGACTCTGGCAGCGAGGGAGGCTTACTGTAACTCCAACCCCTCCATGTTGCCACTGAATCAGCTTTTCAAAGCAGCTTCTCTGCAACTCTCCACCAAGCAGCTAACAACTGCAAGCAAGTTTATTTTCTCGGCTTGTAGGAGGTGATTGACACAAGAAGTTTTTTTTGTTTGTTCCTTCGGGTAAAATTTCCTCTGTCCCATAAATCTTCAGACTTGACAGAGTTGGGTAAATCTGCTGTTGTTCAAAGGAATCTTCGTGCTCTGGGTTTTCCACTGGCCTTGTTGGGAAGAGGGGTGGGGAGAGTGACAGCCCCTTGCTACATGAACGTGGCCCACTGTGGTCCCACGCTGCCTTCGAAGCGTGGACAAGGCCAGACCTGGCTGGAGTACCCAGCTGGACACAGCCAGAGAAGGGCCTTCTATTACAAACCACAGCAATACTGACGACGTTTGCGTTGATCTTTTCAGGGGCAAAGGCTCAAATGAGACTTCAAAACCTGTGGCTCAGTGCCTTGCTTAAAATCTTTTTCTGTGGCCGTGTACCAGAGCCCTGCAAGAGAAAGAAAAGTAGGGGGGTCCCACAAAGGACTGAGCTGGAACTTCACAAAACTTTTCTGTAAATTCTAGTGGTAAAACTAATACTGCTAATAATAAGGATTATAACCGTAAATGCTTTAGTCTGTTTTACTAAAGCATTTTGGAGTTCGTGGAACAGATGGCAAAATGAAACTGGATGTTGGAAGCTTTGGAATTTATAAGGACCTCTTTGGTCAACGTAAGAAGGACAGAAACTTCCAGGGTGCAGGAAGAGCTGGGATTGTAATGAAATCTCCGTCAACATCACTGTTTTAGCTTTACTTTCGTGGCTAAACAGCCACCACCCTGGCTGTCTAAAGCATCCTTTAAATTCATTTCCTGGCAAGTGGAGCGGTACTCTTGGAACTTAAGCAATGCAGGCTGCCTGGGCCATGTTAGGGCCGAGGAAACCCAGCCGGGCATGGCTGGGGGTGGCGATGATCTCAGGGGTCAAATGTTTCAACATCTGGTGCTTCCATGAAGCCAGCTTCAGCTCCGACACCTCCACTGGGGCAGGAGGGGCAGGAAGCCTCTGGCTGCCGGCTGCCATTCTTTGCATCAGAGAGTTTGGTTTCTTTTCCCCTCTGCTTCTTAGAGAAGGCCTGAGTACAGGATTTCTACCCCCCTGTGGTAACTTCATGCCATGACATACACTCCCGAGACCAGGGCCTTTGTTGCCACACTTGTGAGAAACATCACCAAAGGCCCCCGGATCCCCTTTTGCATCCTGCAGTCCACGGGGTATCTTTAGGGGAGCGTGGGACGTCAACCCCAGCATTGCATTTTCCAACTTTGAGATTTCTCAGAATCACCAACGCTGGGACTCTCGTTCTGAGCGGTAGAGTCATGGCCACGAGGCAGAACCAGAACACGCTGCAGCCAGAGCCAGCAGTGTCCCAAGTTCAACACTCATGGAGGGGCGGGGGTTCAGGAGGGCAAGTGGCCTGGCCAGCATCACTGACACAGCTTTCACGGGATTTACATTTTCTAGCAGCCTATACAGCTATCTCCCAAATGTTCCTTGTGCACAGCATGCCCACCACCCCCAATTTTATATGGAGCAGATGGTCTTCAAAGAAATCAAGCAGCAGAAGCTGCAAAAGGCTTAAAGAAAAAAAAAAATGACAGTGAAACTCATATATTTCTTCAAACGATAAGATGAACTACAGATGTTTGCTGAAGGGTGATGGTGCTGCCTACAACTTAAGACTTGACTTAAAAGGAGAGTCCACTTGTGTTTAGCGTTGGACAAGCCCAGTAGCTGTCAACGTGTGATTTATGGAGGTTGTTTGTGAGATTTTATGTCACTGGGGACATGGCAATTGAAAGGCTCTGCTCTTCTGCCCTCAAAGCCTCTTTCTCTGGGACCCAGGTGTGGAGTCCCGATGGAAAGGTGGTACCGCCCTGCAGCCAGGTGAGGGTGGACCCAGCCATCCCAGGCCCAGCAGGTCCTTGAGCTTCCTTCCTGAGTTCTCACCGACATGCCCTCTGGTTTCTGGACCTCCCTCCCCACCCTCTGCAGGGTCCTTGGTCTTTGCGAACAGAGTTCTGTTCTTACCTGGCACCTGCAGTCAGATGAATCTCACAATAAGCTTGACAAAGTTGCTAAAAGAGAAACGGTTGTTTGTTGCAGGGCCCAGCTGCATATAGAAAACAGCTGCTCACTGGGCACAGTTTTTAAAAAAGGAAGAAAAGAGTCCCTGGAAAGCGTTAAAAAATGAACATGAAGCGTATATTGGAAGGGCCAGCAGAGGCCTGTAATTAACACAACAGTAAGTATCTGTGTCTCCATTAAAAGCTTCTTTTTTCAGAACTTGTTGTAACTTGGTCATAAATACTTACGACAGACTGAAACTGAAGAAACTCCACTGAATGCTGTCTCCCCTCGTGTCTCTTTGCTTTCCGCGGCCAGCTCTTAACAATGCAAAGGGAGCAGTGCGTTTTGGATACCCACACGCACTCTCAAACACAAGCCTTTATACACATCTGTGCAAATGCAGACACCTAGTCCATTACACGTGTGCACGGGACCCTGCCCCTGGCTGCCAAGGGGTGGGTTTGAGGCAGAGGCTGCAGATCCTCGGGCAGAAGCAGCTGGAGGAGGTCCCAGACAGCCCCTGGCCTCTGCAACAGAAATGTGGGGTGCCTTTGAAGTTACCACAGCTCAGGTGGAAACCCCTCAGAGCGGCCCTAGGAGGAAGTCATTTGTTTTCAAACAAAGGGGAAAATTCTTCAGGACCCTGGTGTTTCCACTAAAACAAATCTCTGAAAAGTTATTCTCTGGAGGATCAGGGCCCAGCTGTTCTCCATCTCCACAAGGTTGGGAAGAGAGGAAATGGGCTGCCCTACTGCAGCAGGAGAGATGGAGGCTAGATGGAAAGAAGAATGTGAGACGGACAAGGGCCTTGGCATGGCGACCAGGAAGACCCTGTGGCTGCATTCAGAAGCAGGGAGATGGACAGCACAGCTTTTCAAGGTCTGTTCTGTGCTCCTGTTGAAAATAGCAAGCCACCGCCGCTTCACGCTGACACCGAGCTTACCCACCGCGGAACTCAGAATGAAAGCTGGGGCGGACGTCAGCCCATCTCCTCTTCTCTCCCCAGTTCAGGCAGAACCATGTCCAAAAGCCTCCATGGAGTGAGAATCTTGTTTATTTTTAAAAGACTTTACCCAGTAGTGGACATTTGTCGGTTTTCCTTCTGTTTTGACCACTCTACCTCTTAGTCCCATTTCTTGTGTAGGAGTTCCTCATGGTGTGGATCACAGAGAGTGGCAGAAACTTCCTCTCTCTCTCTCTCTCTCTCTTTTTTTTTGGGGGGGGGCCACATCACTGGGCTTTCGGGATCTTAATGACCAGCAATCAAACTCCGGCCCCCCGGCAGTAGGAGCACCGAGTCCTAACCACTGGACTGCCAGAGAATTCCCTTCCTCTCATTTCTGAGGCTGAGAAGTCAGGTCCCTTTCCAGGCTAGACCACTGGACTCCCATGCTGTGGACGAAGCTTGTCTTGGCTTTATTCCGGTGTCTCACCCGTGGAAGGTAAGTTCCAGGTGAAGGACGTGCATCGTGCAGTTGGTTCTACCCAACACCATTCAGGAGGTGATAACAGGACAAATAACCACACAGAGTGCCCATCTGTTTGGGTGCATCTAACATTGGGTTCAGGTTTGAAGGCTGAGTAGATCCCATCAACCAGCCCTGTGCAGATAGATAAATAGTAAAGGCCTGAACGAGGCCTGTGGGCAGCTGGCCAGGGTGGAGGGAGCTAGGGCTGGTGCTCTTTCATGAAAACCATGGAGTCTTGTGACACAAATTGATGGTTTCACAGCCAGAGCTGGATGCAGATCTAGCTGAGTGATCTTGGGCAAGACTCAGCTTCTCCGAGCCTCAGTTTCCTCATCTGTAAACCAGGAGCCCTTACAGGATTGTTGTGCAGATCAAATGAGGCGCAGTGCATGGCACATAGTAGGTGCTCAATAAGTGGCAAGCTCTCTGCCAGCTAGAGGGAAATCTAGAGGGAGACGAAGACATGGTTTAAGGTTTATGGGGACATCGTGGGATGTGATACCATAGCCTCCACCACGGATCCTCAAATGGAAAATGTGTGTCTCACAAATAGCAGATTCCTCCCCCGTTATCCTGTTTGCAGAGCCTAATGGAGGAGCTGGACTAACAGGGGTGTGCTTTAGTCTTTTATTTTTTAATTGGAGTATAATTGCTTTACAGTATTTTGTTAGTTTCTGCCACACAGAGAAGTGAAGCAGCCATATGCATATACACATCCCCTCCCTCTTGGACCTTCCTCCCCCGATCCCACCCAACTAGGCCATCACATAGCACCTAGCTGAGCTCCCTGTGCTATACAGCAGGTTCCCACTAGCTATGTATTTTACACATGGTAGTGTTTTTATGTCAAACCTAATCTCTCAATTCATCCCACCCTCCCCTTCCCCACTGTGTCCACACGTCCGTTCTCTACGTCTGCCTTTCTATTCCTGCCTTGCAAATAGGTTCAGCTGTACCATTTTTCTAGATTCTACCCATATGCATTAATATACGATATTTGTTTTTCTCTTTCTGACTTAGTTCACTCCGTATGACAGACTCTAGGTCCATCCACATCTCTACGAATGACCCAGTTTCATTTTTTTTACGGTTGAGTACTATTCCACTATATACATGTACCACATCTTCTTTATCCATTCATCTGTCGATGGGCATTTCATTCATGCCCCCACCCCAGATCCCTGTCCTGTGCTCTGGGGCCACAGCTGACCTGCATGCACTGCATCATCCAGGCCCCCTTGGCTGCTCTGGCTTCTGGGTTTGGCCAATTCCAGCCTGGCTCCAGCTCTCACCAGGCTCCGAGAACACAATTCCCTTCAGGCCAAGGGGTGGATACAGCTTTCTGTTGTTGCTGATCTCTGGGGCTTTGATTTCCCATGGTGGATCATATTTCTGTAAATGGTCCCTCTGTTAAAATTCTCCTTGGAATCTCATCTGAGTGTGCTTTCTCTTTCCTGCTGGGAGACCAAAAAAGAACATGACTGGACCCAGGAAGAGTCAATCTAGGAAGGCTTCCTGAAGGAGGGTGTTTCTTGCCCAGGGTTTTGGAGGAGAGACACAGTAGGTTGATAGAGATGTAGAATAGAAGACTGCTATTCCCGTAAGGGAGACTGGAGTCAACAAATGCTTAGGAGTTAGAATCTGCATGGACTCTTCATGGGGATGGCGAAAGTCCTCAGCAATAGGACATCCCTTCAGAGTCAGAAAGGGAGAGAACAATGATACTAAATAAAGAAAACAGTTGTCCTTTAGTTATTGTCTACTATGTGACAAGCACTCACCACTGTGTGATAGGTATAGTATCAGTATTTTACAGATGAGAAATGAAGGTTGAGAGTCAGTAACTTTCCCAAGGTCACAATACACAGTGGAGTTGAGATTCATAAGGACTGCTTGGTACCCAAGCAAGGCTGCCCAATGGTCCCAGGCTGCCTGGGGCTGAGGGCTTTCCTGGGATGTGGGACCCTCAGTGCTGATTTTGAGTTAATGGCAGGATCTATTGGGTAGCAGTGGAGAGTTAGTGAAAGTGGGCAAGAACAGCCATCCCTGTAATAAATAAAGTTAATTTTCTTACCTCAAAAGACCCACTAAAATTGATTGGTAAAAGAGGAAGCACCTGAGGGAGAAAGAAAGATGGAGAAGAAAAACTACTGATTCAAATCTTAGGGCAGCAGGGAGGTGGTGCCATCAATCCAAACGGTAGACTCTCCAACAACATTTCTATTTGTCTTGAGAATGTGACATTGTTCTTCCCTCCAACAGACTTAACCTTTGCAATTCTTTTTTGGCTCCAACTAATAATAAAGGGAGGGTGCATTCTTTAAAATCACAGGGAACCATGGGCAGAAGGCCCAGGGGAGAAAAATGGTGGTGTCTGGATTCTGTGGGCTTTGAAGGAGAGGTAAGCCTCATGACAAGGCAGAGTACAGCTTTCAGGTCTCTGGAAGTATGAACACTGCCATCGCATAGGCCTGCCATTAACTCAAAATCAGCAGGTGAGTGTGGGATGGATGGAATTGTCTTTGTGGCTCCAGGATCATCCCAGATCCAGCCAAGATGCCCCATCATAACAACAGCAATGAAACAATCGTATATGGGGCTCCTGTTACCTTTGCTCCAGGTGTGTCATAGGCATTATTTTAAATGCTCGGAAAAACTTCGGAGAAGGTGTTATTAATCCAATTTGCAAGATGAGGAAACCGAGGGAGAATTCAAGGAAGTTCTCCAGGGAGCTCTAGTGTGACACGGGCCAGTATGGGCTCCACACTGACCTTCCTCTGGTGTCAAATGCTGAACCAGGCTCTAGCTGCACAGCATCTGAGTGCCCAGGGCTCTGGTGATGGCTGGTCATGTTCAGTAAACATTCATGAGTCCTGGAGTATTCCACCGATGGGAGGATGGGCTCCTGGAGTTGCTAAAGAACTCGGGCAGGTTTTTCAGTTCCTCAGCACCCCCATGATGCCTGCCTCACGTTCCTCTAGCTTCTGTGCCTTTGCGCATGCTGTGCCCCTGCTAGAATGGCCTTCCTTCGTGTGACCATCTGGATAGCCTCTACCCATCATTCAAGAATCAGCTTAAGCACCGCCTCCATGGATAAGGCTTTCCCACCTCCCTGCCCCCCAGTCTGGGTGAGGTCTGCCCTTCTGGGGTCTCTTCTTATCCCATTTGGACTGTGACCCCCAAAGCTGATTATTCAATAATCTTGTAGTGACTTTTCTGCCAACCCCTCCCCCCAACCCCAGACTGTGAGCTCCTTTGGGGTGTGATGGCGGTCTCTTTGATTGGTGCAAGGGGGATATTCAACACTGTTTGTTGAGTGAATAAGTGACAGAGGCCAGAGTATCCCAGGAGCTCTAGCTGGGGTGTGTTGATTTCCATTGCTTCTGGTAGCAGCTGGAAGGCCCTCCACAGCATATTCAGTTTGCTTTATGCTAGATTTCCCCACACAAGCTTCTGGGAATCATGCCTTGCGGACGTGCAGTGAGATGCTTTCTCTATTTTGGTGCAGTTTTTCACCAGTCTGTGCCAAGACTAGGTACTGTTCTCGTGTGCTCTTAATTAATGGTGGCGATTTTGGAAAGGAGAGATGGACGAGCCACCATAAAAATGTATGCAGGGGTGGCTGCCATCTCATTTTATCAGTCTCCTGAGATTTCATTAAAGAAACCTCTAAGGGCAGGCAGAACGTAGACTCAAGCTTAGCTACAGAAAGTATTTTTCACAAGACGCTTCTCTGAGGAAGGATCCAAGCTCTATAAATATGTTGCATGCCAAATCTGAAGGGAAGAGTTGATTTACAGGTTTCCGTTTAGTCCAAAGTGGATCATCTGCTTATGTAGAGAGGACTTTACCCCTGGGTCCCTCCGACGCAGTTGGCACCTCTGGGGCAGGGTAGGAGGAGTCAGAAGGCTGGGCTACTGACATGCTCTACCACTTACCAGCCTGGCGGTGCTGGACACGAGCAGAATCTTCTGGCTTTGACATCTCTCAGATGGTGATGGTGATAACGATGATGATGGTAAACCCCTGCCAGCCTTTCTCGTAGATCTGCTATCTGGATTGAGTATGACTCACATATACTTCCAAATGCAAATGAACACATTCTCATTTTATGGTTAAAATCAAAGCTGAAGAATGACTTGGACAGACAAATCTGCTTCTAACTCTTCTGTTCTGCAACGTAAGTGAGGCCCAGGGAAACGCTTTCACAGAGCTCTCTGGGACACAGATATAACCTAGTGCTGAGTCAGTCCATACCTGTGAGATGAGTTCCAGGGCAGGACCAAACCCCAGGTGACGCTGATGGGAACCCCTGAATGCCTGTCGAGCTGCACTTCCTACTTCAATTACACAAATTACATTAGGTGTTTGTTGGGCTTTGCATCTCAACCAGGAATATTCCCTTGTGAAAGTGCTACTTGAGTTCGGCATGCTGGTGTCAGCAATGTAAATATGATTTGATTGATTAATGGCATTAATGGCTGGTGATTAAGGCATAACCTGAAAGCTGGAAAAATCTCACAAACCTATAAATGGAAGGATTTCCTTGCATCTGATTGTTCTCCCTTGCCTGTGGACAGTAGCTGAGGGTCCGCTGCCCTCTGCAACATGGGTTATAAAAGAAATAAAATGCACATGTCAATATAGTACTTAGAATCCATTTATTGCACTTTCTTCCACTGAAAAAATCTGAGTTTTGTCAACCTGAAATTCGTTCTTAATCTCTGATCTGAAGGTCATCTGTTGAGGAGAAACACGCTCCCGTGCTTGGTACAGGTGGTCTACTTCCTCAGGGTTCACTGTCTAGAAAATCCCGGGCTTCTACTGCATTCAACCTTCTTTGATTATCGAAAACTTTCCTCTGCTGCAAACACTCAGGAACAATGTAATAAGTAACTTCCAATTAAAGTTTTCCATATGTGGCAAAAATTGTAATGAATGAATAAGTAAAGACCACATAATGGAAGCCTATTAGCCAAGTGAATATACTCTTTTAAGTCAAGCCAAATTTCTATACCACTTTTGTATTATCTCCTATCAGAAGAGAACGTGCAATTACCAATTTTATCTTATCTTGGGCTTATTATTAAAGAGTAGTAAAGGAAACTTCATTCTCGAAGCCATAATGTGATTTTTGATTAATAGGGGGATTCTTATGTGACAGGAATATTTCTCCTAGGCAGAGTCTGCCAGTGCATTTCTGCCTGTAACTGGAAGCTACATCTCAGGTGGAACAACCATTCAACAATAGAAGCTATGTTTCTACATGGGGATTAGATTCTTAAGATGAGAAGGGCAGGGAAAAGCATGAGAAGGGCAGGGAAGAAGTTGATGTTGGCTTTGCAGATACTGTTGTTTATTTAGCTGCTTCCAATCATAATATCAAAACCAACACTGATTCTTGTCCAAGGGTGAGAGGAGCAGCCCACAACTCGTGGCCTTCAGTCATTCCTTCCAGCCTCTGCTGGAAACCTGAGTGTTAAAGTTCTTCTACATCTGCCACTGTCTCTAGTGGGGTGGTCTAGGCACGTTCTGGGCACACGACAGGGATCTGTGAGTCAAATGACCCAAACGTCAGCACTGTCTCTCACCACCAACTGCACATGAAAATGGTTTGAATTTGAATTCCAGCCCTTCATGCCAGCTTTTCCTGGAAAGCTGCTGTAAGGAAGTCACCTGGGAACTTGCCCTTGGCTCTGAGTGGCCTGTGTTTATGCCAGTGACCTGGGGCGCAGTAGGTAGGGGACAAGAAGAGGGCTCTCCCAGTTGCCCTGAAGTCAGCACCCTCCTCTTTTCAGGACGTGGCAGGACCAGATGGTTTCCTTTGGAGCTGGCACTACTCCTGCCAGCTACATGACACTGAGCAGGCATTCAAACCGGTCTGAATCTCAGTTTCCTCAGCTGGAAACAGGGCTTCTACCTCCTTGGGGACTTATGAGGACTGAGGCAGTGCTTTAGCACATAAGTATCACCATGATGAAAATGAAGCTGTTGACCTAGCGGGTTGGGTTCCTTACACGGCTTCATTCATGTGCTTCCTGTGGCTCTCTGTCCCTCCTTGAGGCTGCTCTGCTGGTCATGGTCACCTCCCGTCCCCAGGGTAGGTATGGTCAATCGAGGGGACCATACCTTTGACAAGCTGCTGGGATGGGATATAATTCTGTGGAGAAATTTTATTGTTTATCATTTGGAAGAATAACTCAAATGCCTAAAAGAGCACAAGCCCTTCCGCCAGAAGTTTTCCTCCTATAAGTTGATCATAAAGGAAATAACTGAGCAAGCATAAAGGGTACAAGTATATGAATATTCACTGGAACACTGATTTCGAGAGCAAACAATTGGAATAAAGTAGTAAGGGAGGGCTGCTGGTTATATACACTGTGGTGCATCTAAATAGTGGGGTCCTGTGAAGCTGATTAAAGATGATATTGTAGAAGAATATCTAATATTGTAGAAAGATGGCTATGATTTGGTAAGTGGAAAATCAGGTTATAAAGCAAAATACACAGTATGATTCTACTTTTGAAAAAAAATAAAAAACAACCTTAGGGATGTATACCAAAACAATAAGCATCAGTGTCTTAGGGTAGTCGGTTCACAGGTTGTTTTATATTCCCTCTCTCTCTTTTGCTGATTTCTATGTTCTGATTAAAAAAATAATAATCAATAGGAATTACATGTGTAATTTTCTAAAAGTGAGAAAGTGTTATTTTGTTGAGTCTTTCTTTCAGATTGCACCTGTAGAACATCAAAGTCCCCAACGGCCGGCTGGGCTTGCTCTGGGCTGAGTGGGAGCCAGCATGGGAGGTGGGCTTTCAGGGGGCCTGAGGCCCTTTCAAATCCCCGCTCCCTCCTCATGCTGCCCCATCCTCAGGACACTTTCCTGGGACAGAGCACCTCCCACAGGTGTTTTCAGTCTATGGCCTCTTGATGGGACAGCAGGGCAGACAGGTCATCTGGTCGACCCAGTCATCCTTGTGGACAGGGATAATTCATGTCTGGGACAAGATATGATGGGAAGAGCAGACAGAAACTGTGAGAAGAGAGGTCTGGGAGGGGAGGTGGAGGAGGGCAAGGACAGCCTTGGGGCCTGAGGGTGAGGTCCCAGGATGGCTGGCTTCTTTACAGCTTTGCTACACAGTGTGGTGCCTTCCAGAAACAGAAGATGCTGTGGGTCGCAAACAGGAAGGTGTGGGCTGGGCTGGCCCTGCCCTGGGAGGCACCCTGCACCACCCACTGCAGATGGGGACTTGGAAGGAGGAGAGATAAATACAGCTGGCTCCAAGGGGCAGGGGTAATTGGCTTCTTCCTTTCTAAGGCAGAATGCTATAACTGGAAGACCGCAAACACGGCCTGTGAAAACCAAGCCAACAAAGAGGGGGCATTTTTGGTCCCCGGGTCCTGGGCCTTTTCATTAGCCCCTGGGGCTGTGGTTTGGTCAGGCCTGGCTTCCTTCATCCCTGCTGAACGTGGCATGGAACACTGCCCTGCCTCATGTTGCCTGTGGGGTAGAGCCTGAGCGCTTCGTAGTGACCTGACTCAGCCGACCTCCCTAGTCTTGCCTGCTCCCAGCACACAGCCTCCTCCACCTTCTTGGAATTTAGCCTGATCCCTTCATAATGTTTTCTGCAAATGCAGAGGCTTTAGTCTGTGCTGTTCCCTTGGTCCGGAAACCCTTCTCCTTTTGCACACGTTGAGCTCTTCTTCATCTTTCAAGTGCCTGTTGGAATTTTCTATCAGGAAGCCTTCCCTGATTCACTTCACCCCACAGAAACCATCCCTATGTGTTTCTTAAACACCTAGATGTTCAGCGATGTGGAGGAAGAGCTGAAGAAGTAAATGTGTTGAGGTCTTTTTCCTTTGAGATTCCAGGCTGTGTTTTGAACTCCAAATATAAACCTCAGCCCTACAAAGTACTTAACATTATATTATTTGGATAATGATATTTTTACTTTATTTTAATATAGGTAATATATTCACACGGTTCAAAAATATAACATAAGTAGAAGCTAATCAAATACAATATTCAGGGGAAAGTTGACATTTCAATCTATCCTCCAGACCTAACCCTCTCCCCAGCAGATAACCAGTGTTACCAATTTCTCCTGAATCCTTCCCGGCACATGAAAGCACACACACACACACACACACACACACACACACAAACACACACACACACACACACACACAGAGTTCCCCAGTTCTTAAACAAATGCGTCATGCTATACGCCCTATGCTGAACTTTGCTTTTTCACCCAACAAAATAAATATTTTACGGATTGGTCAATATCAGGTCCTCAAGATAATTTTTTTCATGTTTTCTCATTTCTAAAATTCCTTTGAATCAGTCTATCCTGCTCCCTTCAACTCATCTTCTGTTGATGGGCATTTAGGTGGTTTCCAGTCTTTTGCTCTTATAAACTGTATGCAACTTTCTATGCAGTCATTTCCTGGAACTATTAATATATATGTGTGAATGAATTGTAGGATAAATTCCTAGAAGTGGAATTCCTGGGTCAAAAGCATGTACAGGTAAGTCCCCTACATACGAACCTTCAAGTTGCAAACTTTCAAAGATGTGAACATGCCTTCATATGTCCAATCACATAAGTTAGTTCATGTGTCTGGTGTACACTGTTGTGTGCGTGCATCCTCTACAAGTGGTTGTGCTTCTGTGTACTTTACTGTACAGCACTGTATACAGTACAGCAGTACAGTATCTTTATTTCAAGCCCAGGATGTCTGGAAGCAAGCATAAAAGCAGCAGCGATGTAGCTGGTACTGCTGAAAAACTGAAGACGTTCATGACACAGGAAATAGCAAAGGGATTTTCTTTATTTGAGGAGGCACTGTTAGTTTTTGAGGTACAGGACCTGAATGTAGAACGGTACACGAAGTTTGCAGCAGCCGTTCAGAATGCAATCCAGTGCTACCCTGTCATCTATGCCGAGAAACAAAGAGCTACCACCTAGACATCACTGGATCGTTTTTTCAAGAGGGTAGATAGAATTGAATCCAGCAAGGAACCAGAACCTGTGCCATCAAAGTCAGGCGTGAGTGACGTTGCAGCCTGCCCTCCGTCTCCCATTGCTGAGGATCCTTCAGCGTTACCATCTCCCACCTCCTCTCCCTCCTCCAGTCAGTAACTCTTCTTGCCTGTTCACTCGATGCCAGCCCCTGGATGCCAGCTGTTGTACTGCACTACTTCACTTTTCAAGGTACCGTACTGTAAGCTTAACAATGTTTTCTTTATTCTTTGTGTTTGTTTTCTATGTATTATCTGTGTGAAAAGTGTTATAAACCTATTACAGTACAGTACTATAGAGCCGATTGTGTTAGTTGGGTACCTAGGCTAACTTTGTTAGACTTACGAACAAATTGGACTTACGAACGTGCTCTCAGAACGGAACTCGTTCGTATGCAGGGGACTAACTGTATATTTTTAATTTAGATAGTTATTGCTGCATTGCCCTTCATGAGAGTTGTGATAAATTACCCTCCCCATTGCAATATTTAATGTGGTCAATTAATGTCCATTGCTGACAACACTGCGAGCCACACAGAACGTGTCTGCTGGTCAGAGTTTCCCCAAAGGGTACCAGTTTGTAAACTCAGCTCCAATTTCTGCCAAAACTTGTAATGGAAAAGAGGTGCTGTCTCAGCATCCCCACCTTTAGGCAACCACCCAGTCCACTCCTGGTGTCACTCTCCAGATGGCTGGTCTGGACCGCAGAGATGATTGGTTGAGGGCTGACACGTGAGTCAAGCTGGACCAATCGGAGACCTTCCTGGGATTCCTACCGGAACCCAGCTAGGTCAATCACCCTTGCTCTACTGGGATCACAAGCCATAGGGACAAGGTGGGCTTGGGGTCTCCAGGGGCCAGTTAGGCACTACATGCAGAAAGTCTCTCTGCAAAGGACTGTAAGCCAAGGGCAGCAGAGAGAAAGGCTGAGGCCTGGTCATGCCCTTAGAGCCCCTGGATCCAGCACTGCCTGAAATTAACCACTCTGGACTTCCAGGTTATATGACCTAATACGTTTTTTGGGCCTTAATTTATGTCACTTGCAACTGAAAGAATTTTAATAGAGTGTCTTACATGTATGATTTCATTTAATTCTAATAGCAGCCTTATAAGACAGAATTTTTTTTTTCCATTTTAGAGATGAAGGAATTGACCTTCAATGAATCTAAGAAATTTTCCAAAGCTCACAAAACAACAACTAATGGAACTGGACTCTAATTCAGGTTGTCTAACTCCAACACCTATGATTTCAAATGTTTTCTGCACCGCTTCCAATAGTACCAACTTGTTTGGTCTAATGCATTCTTTTTGCTCCCTTCACTTTCTGACTTCTGTCCTTGCCCATAGAGCTAAACCATGCATTTGGAACTGCATCAAGGTACAGGTTCAAGAAGCCTGCCCACCGGGGGTTCATACCCGTTTATGGGAAGCCAGCTGGCAAGACGTGGCAGGAGAGGATGTCATACAGCTTCCCTTCGAGGGAGCAGCAGATGGAGATGTAACCAGAGAAGGTGGTAGGTGTGGGGCTGTTGATGAGCCTGTTCTGTTAGTGGTCAATGCTGGGCCCAAGCCCTCCTCCTGTTACCAGAGAATAGTCGCTCTGAAACACAGAGCATGCCATGCCAACATACTGGGTTGGCCAAAAATTTCGTTCATAACATCTTCTGGCAAAACCCGAGTGAACTTTTTGGCCAGCCCAATACTTTCCGTGTGCAGGTCCTGCAGCAGTCACAAAAGAAAGAGAGGTGGACAGGCCTCTGTCCCCCCACCGCCCATGTAGTGTGTTAATAGAAAATTCGAGGTACAGTAAGGCCAACAGGAACTGGAGATGACTGCCGTTGAACAGATTGTTTGTAACCCATAGGTTCCAAGAGAAAGGGACGTGCCACGTGGGGAAGCACCAGGGTCAGTCAGGAGTCAGAGGGGCAAAGGGGAAGATGTGAGCGAGATTGTGATTTGCATGGGAAGGAACGGCTGAGGAAGGGTCAGCAGGCTTTGATTGGCTAGTTTGAATAAGCTCAGTGGGCTCTGGGGCCCAGGGGCTGTCCCGAGTTGCCTGATACCTGGCCCTGAGGTATTAGGGTAGGTGGGGAGTGACCCCAAGTGTGAGAGCCCAATAAAGGAGGTGATGGGGTGTGCGCTCTGGGCTGGTTGGTTCCTATTTGAAAAGTGCCCTCGCAGGTGAGTCTTTTACTATCAGTAAGAAGTAGCTCACCCTGGAAGGAGGTGGGGAGGCTGTCTCTCCAAAGTCAGCAAGGCCCCAGATGTCATCAGATACAGAAAATAAAAGCCGTGGTTAGTGCACAATGTGACTAGGGATTGGTGCTCCGGATGGGGGTTTGGTCAGCTAACCAACAGTGTCCACACTAGTGTGTACTGTTTTGGTCCAATGATGCTACTTTCCTTTTAAAAGGAAATAATTGGGCAAATAAGCAGAGATATGTGTACAAGAACTTTTATCAACTTGATGTTTATAATAAAAAGGAAAAAAGACTCTTAATGTACATCGATTAGCACACGGCTAAATAAATAGTTCATCATTTATACTGTACAATGTATCACCACACAGTAATTGAGAATATTGATGTAGAGGCATATTTGCTGATATAAACACATGGTCACAATATGATACTGAGTGAAAAAAAGTTATAATCAATAAGTATGTGTGACTCTACTTTTGTTAAAAATATATGCCACCAAATGTTTACTTATATTTGCAGTGGATTTCTATTTTTTTGAAAAAAAGATTAGAAGGAAATGTATCAAATTATTAACAACAGCTCTCTCTAAAGAATAGGATTGTTGGTGATCAAAACACATCTTTTCTTTTTTTTAAATCTGTATTATCTATGTTGTATTATATAATGGACTTTTATTACATTTATAATTAGTAATATAAGTTTAGTAATAAAGAAACAACGTATAGTCACTCTGTCTGCCTCTGCTGCCATGGAGAGAGAGTATTCCTTGGGTTATAAAACATTCACTTGCATGAATTTCATCCCATGAAAATAGTTGCATGTGGGGAAGAAATGACAGCTGCGTGAATACACACATTTCCCCTGTTTGTCTCTGGGACAGCGTGGATTCTCAAAGCACCTACTCATGTTCCATAGCATAGCCCGTGTTTGATCCTTCAATCATGTTCTGGTAATGATTGGAAAACCACCATCCGAACCAAGGCTGCCAGTTTGTTTGATGTTCACAGAAGGACAAGCATAGAGAATCCAGGGCAAACTTTGTGGTTCCTTAGACTTAGAGTAAAAGTGAGTGGTGAGGCTGCCAGCGCTGGTAAATATTGATAAAAATGTATCCTGAAGCATTTCTATTCGTTTGAACTACATGAAATTGCCAATACTCTACCAACTTTGACCTACGAAACGATGATTTCTATAAGCTAGGCGAGGCTTCTCTGAGCTAGATGATGAAGTAAATCAGACAACATCTGTTTGGGGCTTTTGCAAAATATTTTGTTTGAAGAAGGCTCTGAGGCTCAAAAACTACATGAAAAATCATGGAATAGGAGATCTCTATGGTCCTCTTTAAGTTGAAAATATTGTCCTTTCCTTCCCCACTCCTCCTGACTCACACTCCCTGGTGGCCCATCCACCATTGATATCCATCCAGAAGATGATCTGCAGGTCCCACTGGCCTCCCTGGACATGAGGGTCCTCCCACCTGCTCAGTGCCTGGAGCTCAACAACCAGTTCCCTGACTTTAAGTTTAACCCTTGCCTCAGACTCCCCAGAATCTACATTCTCCTGGACATCTGGACCAAACCATCTCTTTTTATAAACTATGATCGGGTCACAACTTTGGCCTAAAGTATGTCAAATGAAGCTGTGATAGACTCTGTTCAAATATGACCCCATGGAAAGCCAACCCCATTTTATTCAATGGTTACCTGACTGCTCCCAGGGAGGGCAGATACAGACAGATTCATGGTGGTGGAGTCTCTCTAAGGACTGCGGCTCAGTCACGGGCCAGCTGGGGCTAAATGTACCATGCCAGTGATGGCCTCAGAGGCTGGGGATTGGAGGGAGCTCTATACAAGCTGGGAGGACTTAGCAATCATCATTGTCATCGTCATTGTCGTCGTCGTCATGACCATGACCGAAACTTCTTGGAGGAGGGAAATCTGGGGCTGTATATCTGTATCTTAAAAGAGGAAATTGAACACACTTGGGTCTGAGCAAGATGTAAGGAGGGACTGGAGGAAAGGACCCCAGGTGGAAGCTATGCAATGATGCATCATCAACTGAACAAGGTGTTGGTTTCTAGAGGAGTTTCCATAGTAACCAAGTCCAAAGGCTGTGGAAGCAGCACCTGCCACCAGCCTCTACATGAAGAACCTGGAAAAGGGAGATAGTGAGGGAACACACAGGTCAGGATGACCTAGTGACCAAGATAGGTCGAGACAGAGGGGCAACGAAGAAGAGACAGAGTCTCAAAGAGAATGAAGATTGTTAGGAGGAGAGGAGAGGGGTGATGCCAGGTAGGAGTGGGGATTGGGACTGGGGGAGAGGGACCCCCATGCTATGGAGTTCCCAAGGCGCCTGCAGAGGCAGGTGACTCCCTCACTCCGACGTTTTGCAGGACACACCCTGGCAGATCTTGCCTCCCCTCGGAAAGCTCTGTGGGAAAAGCTGTGCTGTGATTAAGATCTTTTAATTAAGGAAGCCGTTTGCACAGGATGCAATAAGAGGCGGATGGAGAGTTTGCACAAATTGGATTTTTTTTTCAGTTAACGAGATAAATAATAAGAGGAACTCCTCTTTGTATAAGTCAGGGGGCTATGTCATTTTGAAGGGAGCCATGTAGCTACCTGCGAATGAATTCATCCGCTCCTTCATTCATTCACCCCCAGTACACATCTAATATCACTACTACTATAAATACTGAAAAATAAGCATGTACTGAATGCTTACTCTGTGTCAGGCCCTGTGCTAACTGCATTGCATCAACTATGTCTTTCATTCCGCTCAAGAAACGCACGAAGCACATGCTGTTACTCTCCCTTTTCTGCAGGTGAGAAAACTGCGGGCCTCTTGGATAGAAGATGGGGAAGCTAATCATGAGAGGGGAGGCAGGACAGGGGGTAATTTTGAGCTCCAATTCTTTTTCTTTTTATTGCTTCTCTCTCGTTCCCTTTCCCGTTTGAAGGCTCCTGGCCATTTCCTTTCTGACTGCGCACGTCTGTGTGAAGCTCCTGCTTCTGCTGCCTCAGTTGTCCCCAGGGACATGGTGCAGCATGTACTGAGGCTGTGTGGTGGCTGACTTCTACGTCCTGGACCCAGGCAGGTGCGAAGGCGCTCATGTCGGTCACCCCATCTGTTGCTTCCTTCGGTGTCGGTGCAGTCCTGAACTTGAACAGTCCCTGGGCTCTCGGGCTGACCCTGCGTCAAAGCTCTTGCCTCACCTGCGGTACTCGTGGTGCTGGCTTCATCCTCAGGTCTGAATTCTTTTTCTTGGTTTTGGATGGTACACTGAGTGGCCTTGTTTCTTGTCTTAAGTCACCTAGTAACACCCAAGATTGACAGAAGGAACAGCTCCTGAGCTCCATAAGCTTTGGCTGGGTGCCCACCTGCCTGGCTCTACCCCCAGAGTCAGTTTCCTGACCTCTGTCCCTCTACAGTCTATTGCGAAAGCCAGGTCCTGGCACCAAACCCCATTCCATGTTTCCTATGCGTAGCCCAGCATCCCTTTCTTTGGGGGAACCCTCCTTCTCCTGTTCCACAGTATTCATGCTTGGTTGATGGTTTGGCTTGAGGAGACTATGGCTGCCACTCTGCCTCAGTGGCCCAGGCTGGCCAGAGGACTCCACCTTCTCGGCCCCAGTGATTGGTTCCTGAAGGGCGTGTGACCCAAGCTGGGTCAGTCAGAGTCACCAGAACTTTCCTGACAGTCATCGCAGGAATGAAGGATGTGTTCCTTCCCTTTAGGACCATGAGATCCTGCAGCCACGCAGAGAGGCTTTCTGAGAGTGAAGTGAGGCCAGCCAAGCAGCTCTGAGAGAGGCCGTGACCCAGAGACAGCCATTAGATCCCTAAATCCTGCTGTGCCTGAAGGGAGTATGCCCCTTGGACTTTTCGGCTTTGTGAGCCATACATTCTGTTTTGTTTTTCTTAAATGAGTCTGAATTTAGATTTTGACACTTGCAACTGAAAGAGTCCTGGGTATCACACTGTTTTTCTATGAGATGGTCTTTATTTCTTATACCCAAAACCCAGTTTTGGCAGAAGACAGCAGAACAGGAATGGCACAAGTCTTGTAATTTGCCGTGGTGTCTCCTTGTGGCTTTTGTTTGCTTTTTGTTTAAAATGTTTTCATTTTGCTTTTACACCTGAATGGTAGGTTGGCTCTATGCAAATTTTTTTTTTTACTTTTTCTTAAGTAAAATTTCAAACATATATAAAAATAGAATAACATCTCAGCTTCCTGGAAGCCAATTCAGAACGGGAAATGTGACGTCTCTCTTAGTCTTATAGTCAGGAAGAGTAGGTGTCGGTAAGGAGTGTCAACATTTTTTACTTTCTTGGCATTAAATTTTGTAAGGTCTTTCTCACAGAACATTTTATGGGATGGATACCAAATGATGAAATGGGCAATTTCCTCAGTAGCCGTTATTTTACAAATAAAATATAATTGATTGCTGAGCCTCTTCATTCTGGATTACAGCTTAGGACACTTAAAAACATAGAATAACATCATAAACTCTTGTGTCCCTGGGTATTTTAAAGATTTCTATTAGCATGGAATTCTTTTTTTTTTTTTGCGGTACGCGGGCCTCTCACTGCTGTGGCCCCTCCTGTCGCGGAGCACAGGCTCAGCGGCCATGGCTCATGGGCGCAGCCGCTCCACGGCATGTGGGATCTTCCCGGACCAGGGCACGAACCCATGTCCCCTGCATCGGCAGGCAGACTCTCAACCACTGCGCCACCAGGGAAGCCCAGCATGGATTTCTTAAATTCATTTGAGAGACAGTCCTCGAGCTCCTGTTACATAACAGGAGCTGGAGATACAGCAGTGACAAGACCCAGGGTTTCCTCTGCAGGTGATTGTATTCTGTTGGGGAAGATGGACGTAAGCAAGTTTACAAATGCGCATGGAGGCCATTTCAGAGAACAATAAATGGTGGGAAGAAGAGAAGTCAGAGCCCTAAGTGGATGGTGAGGGAAAGCTCCTCTGTAGAGAAGGCATCTGAACAGAGTCCTGAATGATAAGAGGGCATCCTGGCATGTGATGACCTGGTAGGAGACTTTGTGGCAGTCTCAGCAGTGTGTGCAAAATCTCTGATGTGCAAGAAGGCATATGAGTGGAGCAGAGTGGTAAGGGGTCGGCCTAAGTTAAAGGATGCACAAGGTGGAAACCAACCTGGAGTCAGTACTAAGATCTCAGGCCAGGGATACATGTCTGGTGATATAGGTTGTGCACTGCATAATTCTAGGGCGAGCCATTCACGCACAGCAGGGTTTGGCAAACTTTCTGTTAAGGGCCTGATTGTAAGTATTTTAGGTTTTGTGGGCCAGATGGTCTCTGTCACAACTACTCAGTTCTGCCATTGTCACACCAAAGCAACCGCAGACAATATGTAAATGAATGGTCATGGCGATGTTCCAACAAAACTTTACAGACACTGAATTTGAATTTCAAAATTAAAATTAAAACAATTAAGATGAATCATCTTTTGATATTTTTTCAACCCTTGAAAAATGTAAAACCCGTTCTAGCTTGCGGGCTGTATAACAGGCAGCAGGCTGGATTGAGTCCACAGGCTGCGGGGTGGCTGACCCTGACATAAACCGTGTAGTGGCCTGGTCATCTGAATGTCCCTGTGTCCCTTCCTCACTGTCTCTGCTCACACGTGACTCCTACCTGGAGGGTCTACTCTCTTCCATGGCCTCCATTCACTGGGCAACAGGTGCAAGCTAGGCAAGGAAGTTATAAAGATGATTAAGACATGTTCCTCGCTTGAAGGAAGCTCCCAAATGGTTCATCCCTCCAGGGTCAGGCCAAGCCCCTCCTGACAGCGAAGATTCCCAGGTCCCCCTACCCAATAGCACACTCTCCCTGCCCTGAGCTCCTGGAATCTTTCCTGTCTGCTTGGAGTTTATTCCCACAATAGTTCTTGCTTAAGCTATTTTGCTGGTCTTGAGTGCATGCCTTGCTTCCCACCTGGAGCCCAGTCCTTTTGGAGCAGACCTCCATCTTGGGGTACCTAGCCGAGTGTGCTGCTGTTTCATGCCATTTGAATTGATTTTTAAAGGCCTGATCTTATCAGGAAGGGTTGACCTCAAGTGATGGGTGGGGTTTAAGAAGGAAGAGAGAGGGTGGGGAGTTGGGAGTCGGGTGTGCACAGATACTCAGATTGGATTTAACTGGGATTAATTACTGCTAATTCTATTGTCTCATTTGTCTGCATTAGGCTGCCCCATAAATGGCTTTTTGTAATATTTTAATGATGAAAGGATGCTGTTTATAGAAACAAGTACTCAGCTACTCTGCTATAATTGCTGTCTCCTTCCAGGCTACACTCTGTAGTCACCTCTCAATGATCTCTGTAGGCTTCAATGCCTTGGCGATTTCTCAGTCTTGGCCTTGTCTGCTTCTCATTCAGTAGTTACTGTTTGACCTAAGAAAAAATAAAAATAACTACCTTAGTCTAAGCCATCGTCATCTCTTTCTTGGATTATTGCAGTAGCTTGCTAATTGGTATCCTTGCTTTTGCCCAAACTATACTCTCAACTATGAAATCACTCTGATCCCTAAACATATGTCAGCTCAAGTAACACATCCATTCACCCCACCAATGACCTCCTCTCCCAACTGGAAAAAAAGTCCATGTTCTTGTAATGACTCAAAAGATCCCATGGGAGGGATTCTTAAACTTTGTTGTGCCCTAGAACCCTCTGGAAGCATAGTGGAGCCTACAGATCCCTTCTTGGTATGTTTTTAAATGCATAAAATAAAATAAACAGGACTTCAAATGAAACCAGCTGTCATAGTCTTCTTGGGCTGCTATAACAACATACCCTAGGCTGGGTGGCTTAAACAACAGAAATGTATTTCTCACAGTTCGGGAGGGTGGAAGTCTGAGATCAGGATGGTCAGGCCCTCTTCCAGGGTTTCAGATGGCTTCCTTCTCGCTGTGCCCTCACATAG
This sequence comes from Monodon monoceros, assembly GCF_005190385.1. Taxonomy (NCBI): domain Eukaryota; kingdom Metazoa; phylum Chordata; class Mammalia; order Artiodactyla; family Monodontidae; genus Monodon; species Monodon monoceros. The sequence goes on along the minus strand of NW_021703772.1, from coordinate 101,427,808 downwards.
CCTTTCCTTGGAAATCTCTCTCTTCCTCTTCTGCTAAAGGTACTGATTTCACCATGAGGGCCCCATCCTCATGACCTAATTAGCTCCCAAGGGGCCCCCCTATCTCCAAATACTGTCACACTGGGGCTTAGGGCTTTAATATAGGAATTTTAGGAGGACATAACCTTTAGTCCATAACATCAATTGTAGTGGAACAGAGGTATCAAACTATTAAACAGCAAAATCAGAGATAGTGATATATGCACTTCATTATTAATGCAGTATATAATAAAAATACTTTAAAAAATATCAAAAAGTTAATTTTTGAAAGACACATTAGGGTGAAGGTTATAGTGGCCTAACTTGAATAAGAACCTTCAACCATGGTTGGTCTCTGGCAAGACTACCATGCATGTCCTGTTAGATGTGAAGATGCAGCTGTGATTCTTTTCCCAGCCCAGTTCGTGGACACACTGAGTGCTCTTTGTGGACCCTGCCCAATATGATCTAACCCTCTGCTTTTAGCCTCTCAGACCTCGTCCCTCACCTACTCGCCCCTCTCTCACTCTTCTCTAGCACACTGGCCTCGTTGCTGTTTCTTCAACACTTCAGGCACATTTCTGCCCCAGGACCTTTGAGTCTGCTGTTGTCTCTACCTGGACTGCTCTTCTTGCCAATATCCTTATGGTTCACTCCTTTGCTTCTTCCAGATTTTTCCTTAAATACCATCTTCTTATGAGTCCTTGTTTGAATATACCCCACCAAGCCTAGGCTCGCCACCCCCCTTCCTTACTGTATTTTTTTGTATTGCCAGCTAACCTACCCTATCTTTCCCCTGGCTATTACCTCTATTCTCTGTGTCCCTCAACTAGAATGTAAAATCCACATAGGTGGATATTTATCAGTTTTGTTCACTGTTGTACCCCCCAAGAGCCTAAAACACTGCTGGGTACAGAGTGGGCTCTCAATAAATATTTATTGATTGTATGCACAAACTAACAATATTGGCCTGAGCAAAACATAACCAAAGCGGTAAGTCTGTCATTTAACTTCCTACCAAATTTTGGTGTCCTGAACTTATTTTCTCATCAGTCTTCACTACTACATTGGAAATAGGCTCCTAAGTGCTAATAAAACCTCCTTAAAGAATCCAGTGCTTTTGGGAGAAACATCCAGTTAAAGGTAACATCAGATTATTGAGATGATGTATGGGAGCAGGAGCGGTGAAGTGGCCAATCCTGGGTCACCGTCGAGCTGTGTGACCCTGGGTGGGAATCTCACCTCTCTGAACCTCACTTCCTCATCTGTCAGAGAAGAAAGACTGTCTCTATGGATCCCCAAGGGCTGCTCTGAGCTTTAAATGAGATAATTCATGAACAAGGCAAAAGCAGCTTCAAGAAATAAATGATAGCTGTTGGCTGCACTTGTAATAAGTAGAGAAGAAGAAAGCAAAGGGTTCCAGGAAGTCTGCTGCTCTGCAGGAGACATTTGATGTCCCGGGGAAAAGCCAAAGTCTTGCTGAAGAGAACGTACTGTGCTGGAGTCAACCTCCCAGCCTCCCCCAAGTTCTGCTGCAGCCTTTCTGCAGGGCCTGCCCCAGCTCTGGCCGCATTTGGATGCCTCTGGCTTTGAGAAAAGGCCTGTAAATCAGAGCTGAAGGGACGGGATGGAGAAACTCAGGCCAGGCCAGTATTCAAAAGGCAGCAGGAAATGAATACATTATTGGAACACATGGCAAAGGGGACTTGAAATGTCTGGAGGGTGAGTCATCAGGTACGCTGAGCTCAGAGCAGCCGCTGGCTCACAGACCGACTGTGATTATTGGTAGACCAAGCTGTGAATAACATGGCACACACTCCAGCCAATGGGACTCATCTTCAGATTAGCTTCTGTTTCAAATTATCTGTTGCCTGCCTCCTGTTTGTTAATGCAGATAATTGGAAGTTGAATGACTGTAAGTACATTATGTGTTAGTTTATTCATCCATTCACCAGATTTATTAATCTCCAATTATATGCAAAGTACTGAGTTAGACACTGGGGGCATACAAAATGAACAATATTTGAAAATGATATAGAATTTTAAAGTTCACAAAAATAGTCTCATGTTGTCTTCAGAACATGAAGGAGGTAGAAGCTAACTTATTTTAGTGGTTGATTTGTTGAATGATTGTTGACTCATTACATCATACAATAAATACTTCCTGGGCGTCTACCATATGCCGCTAGACTCGGGAGTGGGTAATAAGCACAACAAAGACCTGTTGACATTGGACTTGCACTCTACAGGAGAGACGAACATAAAAATATAAGCAAATAGACATGTAGTATAGCGTCAGGAAGTGATAGCGCCAGGAAGGACGAAATCAGGCTGGGATGGTTGAGATAGAAGTGTTGGTAGAAAGAAGGTGACTCTGAGCACAGAGACCTGAACAGGGTGAGAGAATCAGCCAGGCACTTGTGTCAGGAGGAGCCATGCTTCTGGACTCCTCTCTGGAAACTGAACCACAGAAAAATGAAATGACTTTCCCAGGACTATACAAGCTGATTGTGGCTGATCTGGGGAACTGCTCTGGCCTCAAGAATGTAACCTGTTCCACCTGGTTTAAAATACTGCTCTTGCCTTCAAGGAAGCCTGCAGTCCAGTAGTCAGATGCAGCCTAGAGTCCCCTAATTATTCAGTAAAGAGCGTGTGATGAATTCTACTGCAAAGTACATAGGTACACACACCTTAGGTAAATTCTGGCTGCTGCCCAAAGCAGTGACAGGGGAGGTAGTGAAATTGTGAATTAAGACCCTGTTGTTTACAGTTCTTTTCTTAAGATCAGTGGTTTATATCTACTCTTTCATCCCGGAGATTAGCATATGAAAGTGTTTGCTGAGTTTCATACCTTGAGGTGAGCTAATGCAAAACTCAGTAAAAGAAAATGTCTGTCATCTGCAAGTCCTCTTTTATATAAAGGCAGTAGCAGTTTTCAGTCACAATTCTCTTCAGAAATAGAACTGTAAACTTTCATCTCTTACAAGAATTTGCTGCTCTTTCTGCCTTGCTAGCATGAGATGGAAATACGTATTGAAGACCCAGCTTCTGAGGGAGAGGGACGTTTAGACGTGCTTCTCTCCCTCACTCCCAGTGCCCAGGTAAGGGAACTCAGCTGCCAGTTGCAAAAAGAAGGGCCGGGACCCTAAGGACAAAAAGAAGGGACCAAAAATCATTTTTGCTTTTCTTTGTGCTTTTGAAAAGTTTATCTGATACTTGAGTGTTCAGGGTTTTTTTGTCACCTCTTAAATGTCATTTTATTCTTCCTCTATGTTTAAAAGTGATGCATATTTATAATAGGGAGTTAGAAAAACACAGAAAAGTAAAAAGAATACAAATCTCACCCATAATCTCAAGACCCAGAGAAAACAACAAAATCATGGATTTTTTTCCTGATCTTTTTGTACTGGGTATATATATATATAGTTATTAATTATTGTTTTCTGATTATATTTATAATTGAGCTTCTTATGTCTTAATTAGCAATATTATATTACATATATATTTATTCATATCACTGAAGACTCTTTATAAGCATCATAGAGGGTTTTTAAAGTTCTTCTATTCTGAAAATATTACATGTTTATTGTGGAAACTTAGGAACACACAAAAACATTTACTTTGTGTGCCAAAGGACACTAGCAACAAAGTGAAAAGGCAGCCCACAGAATGGGAGAAAATATTTGCAAGTCAACTATCTGGGATTGATACCTAGAATACATTAAAGAATTTCTGCAATTCAACAACACTAATAATATAAAAAACCCAATTAAAAAATAGGCAAAGAACTTGAATAGGTATTTCTCCAAAGATGATACACAAATGGCCAAGAAGCACATGAAAAGATGTTCAGTGTCACTAATCATTAGGGAAATGCGAATCAAAACAACAATGAGATCCTACTTCACAGCTATTAGCGTGACTATTATCAAAAAAAAAAAAAAAAGGGGAGAAAATTACGAGTGTTGGAGAGGATGGGGAGAAATTGGAGTCTTTATGCATTGCTATTGGGAATGTAAAATATTGCAACTGCTATGGAAAGCAGTATGCTGGTTTCTCAAAAAAATTAAACATATAATTACCGTATGATACAGCAATTCCACTTCTGGGACTATACCTAAAAGAAGCGAAGGCAGACACTTGCACAGATATTTGCTATGAACACGCCTGTTCATAGCAGCATTACTTACAAGAGCCAAAAGGTGGAAAGGATGCAAGTAGCCATCAATGGATGAATGGATAAACAAAATGTGGTATGAACTGTTAAAAGATAAACTGAGGCATATTAAAATTTTTGAGATTATTTGAGCAAAAATCGATTCAAATCAAGCAGCACCAAACTTTAAGTGGCTAGGAGTGCTCTACCAGCAGCAGCTAGGGGAAATACTTTTATAGAGTAAAGGAGAAAGCAAAGCAAAGAAATTATTTGATTGGCTATAGCTTAAAGCCTAGTTGGCTGTTTGTGACTGACTGTCCTTAGGTTTCAATTTCAAAACCTTGAGGCATTTACGGGCTCAGGTTTTGGTTTGCTTATGTAGGCTACCATGGATTAGGGCCGCTTCAGTCTAATGGCCCTTTGTTTAATTAATTTAACAATACATACAACGGAATACTATTCAGCCTTAAAAATGAGTGCAATTTTGACTGCTAAAGAAAAATGATTCTGACATTTGCTAAAATGGTAAAAAGTACTTTTTCAAGATTGTTGCAGTTGGTGTCAAGACTATCACAATGGGGGAGAGAGAGAGGGCTCAACTCCAGATATGACAAAGTCAGCTGGGGATTTACAACCAACAAGCAGGGTGAGGGGGTCAGTGGATGGGAAATTCCTAAGAGGAGATGTTAAGGTTAGGGGGCTTGTTGCTAAACTGACTTAACAGAATTCTTGCAACAACTGGATGATGCAGGACCAGCAAGGATAGGGACCAAGGTAAAGGTCCTAGTTGAGAAGAGGGTTCAGAAGAACCCTTGAAGACAGAGGTAGTGAAAGTGTGAAATAAGCCAGACAGAAAAGAACAGATATTGTATGAGTCCACTTAGATGAGGATCTTAGAACAGTCACATTCATAGAGATAGAAATAGAGTGATGGTTGCCAGGGGATGGGGGGGAGTGGGAAAGAGGAGTTACTATTTACTGAGTACAGAGTTAGCTTCAGTTTGGGAAGATAAAAGAGTTCTGGAAAAGAATGGTAGAAATGGCTACACAACAATGTGAATTGTATTTCATGCCAAAGTAAACTTAAAAATGATTCAAATGGTAAATTTTATGTTTTGTATATTTTACTATAATTAAAAAATCAGTACCAGGGACTTTACTGGTTGTCCAGTGGTTAAGAATCCACCTTCCAATGCTAGGGATCGATCCCTGGTCGGGGAACTAAGATCCCACATGCCGCGGGGCAACTAAGCCCGCACGCCACAACTACTGAGCCTGCACGCTCTGGAGCCCACACACCACAACTAGAGAGAAGCCTGCACACTGAAACTAGAGAAGCCTGCATGCCACAACGAACAGCCTGCATGCTGCAACAAAAGATCCTGCATGCTGCAACTAAGACCTGATCCAGCCAAATAAATAAATATTAAAAAATGATCAGTACCAATAAAAATCACCTGTCTTTCTACTACTCAGAGATAATATCTATTCCCTTCTCATCCTATTTATATCAATTTATACGCTATCTATTCGTACAGATAGGTGTGTATATATATATTATATATGTTTAATATTACATAGTCAAACTCATACTAAATATATGATTTTACATATTTAAAAACATCACTTTAACCATTTACTGGCCAAAAGAGTCTTTTTAAACGTCATTTAAAATCATTTAATTCCATTCTATCATATGACTTGACTATAAAAGTTTTCACCTATAATCTATTTCTTGAAATTTATGTTATTTCTACTTTTTCACTATTATACATAATTCTGCAATGAACATCTTCACGTATGAGGCTTCTCCCCTTGCATTTCAGATTAGTTCCTTAATTTGTCTTTCTAAACTAAAGTCAGAAGGTGACTTTAGTTTGTCATCTTCTGACTTTAAAATCTGATTTGAAATCAAATTTTAAAATCCTTGAGTCAAATTGTTAAGGTGTACCCCTTCCTTCCTTCCTTCCTTCCTTCCTTCCTTCCTTCCTTCCTTCCT
>NW_021703772.1:101238504-101421625 GCF_005190385.1 Monodon monoceros | reverse complement strand
CCTTCCTTCCTTCCTTCCTTCCTTCCTTCCTTCCTTCCTTCCTTCCTTCCTTCCTTCCTTCCTTCCTCCCTCCCTCCCTTCTTTCCTCCCTCCCTCCCTCCCTTCCTTCCTTCCTTCCTTCTTTCCTTTTCTCTTCTCTTCTTTTTTCTACCTATTTCTTTGGGGGATTGTGGCAGGCAGAATTCTAAACAGGTCCCAAGATTCCTGACCCGTGGCATACACACAACTTCTCTCAGTTATTCAACCAAACACTAATCTAGATCCTGCTATGAAGAGATTTTGCAAATGTAATTAAGATCCCACATCAGTTGACCTTAAAATATGGAGATAATCTGGGTGGGCATGACCTAATCAGATGACCCTTTAAATCTGGGTCCAGAGGTCAGAAACAGAAGGGTTTGAGATTCAGAGCGTGGAGGGTTAGACTCAGGTGAAGTGTTCCATTACTGGCTACAAGAGGGAGGGGATGTATGGCAGAGAAAGTGCGGGGTGGTAGGTGGCTTCTGGAGCTAAGAATTTCCCCCAGCTGACAGCCAGCAAGGAAGTGCAAACTGCAGACTCACAACTGCAGGGAACAGAGCTCTGCCAATGACCTGAATGAGCTTAGAAATTCTTCCAGAGCCTCAGATGAGAACTCATTCCATGGACACCTTGATTTCAGCCTTGTGATAGACCCAGCAGAGGGTCCAGCCAGGCTGTGCCAAATCTGATCCATGGAAGTGTCCGCTAATAAATGGGCAATATTTTAAGCCATCGAATTTGTGGTAATTTGTTATGGATAATAGAAAACTAATACAGGCATGTACTTGTGTTTGTAAGGTATGTGGCCATGTATGTGTGTTGTGTGAGTGTGTGCCTGTGTGGCGGGGCAGGGGGATGCACAGCTAGTTTGTTGAATCTTAGGTTTCACATGGTCTACTATGATTTTATGGGTTGGCTATCTCTCTGCCAAGGTCTTTACAGGGACACTTTACATATATTTGCTTGTTTAATACCTCTGTTAGATATATGATTAGGCTCATTTTACAGATGAGGGAACTGAGGCACAGAGAGGTTAAATGATTTTGCCGTGGTAACACAGCTAGTGAGTGTCAGAGATGATCTTGGAACCCAGACCTGAGTATGCTAACACCTTCCCCTTTCTGTACCACATGGCTGTCAGCAATTTTGGGTAAACTCATTGTTGAATAACTTGGATAACGGATTTCACTTATAAATGCAAAGAGGCCAGAGAGGAAGTCTGTAAATCAAGAAAGGAGGGAAAAATGAGGAGTCTAAATACAGTATGTTCCCTACATATGAATGAGTTCAGTTCTGAGAGCACGTTCGTAAGTCCAACAAAGTTAGCTTAGGTACCCAACTAACAAAATCAGCTATATAGTACTGTACTGTAATAGGTTTATAACACTTTTCACACAAATAATACATAAAAAACAAAGAATAAAGAAAACATTGTTAATCTTACAGTATGGTACCTTGAAAAGCGCAGTCGTACAGTACCACAGCTGGCATCCAGGGGCTGGCATCGTGTGAACAGGCAAGAAGAGTTACTGACTGGAGGAGGGAGAGGAGGTGGGAGATGGCAGAGCTGAAGGGTCGTCAGCAATAGGAGACGGAGGGCAAGCTGCAATGTCACTCACGCCTGACGCGGATGGCACAGGTTCTGGGCTTGAAATAAAGATACTGTACTCTATATAGTACTGTACAGTAAAGTACACAAAAGCGCAATCACTTGTATAGGCTGCACGCACGTGACAATGTATGCCAGACATGTGAACTAACTTAAGTGATTGGGCATGTGAATTCACGTTCCCATCTTTGAACGTTCACAACCTGAAGGTTCATATGTAGGGGACTTACTGTACTAGCTTCTTTCAAGGCCCAAGTTGTGTCCCACCTCCTTTGGGGGACACTGGCACCTCTGATCTCAGCCTCCCATGACCTCCCCATTTATCCCTTTGCTGTGGGTCCCTCCCATTTGGCTGGAGAGGTTGCGCCCTTGCTTTGTCAGCCTGTCTGGGGCCAGGGTTGGGTCTTACTCTTTTTTGAACCCATAGCATCCCAGCATCTTACGAGCACGGCCTAATATGATCCTACAGTGACTGATGCCAGGGAAACGTTGCTGAAGAAGAAAATGGATCAATGGCCTCTTCTAGAATCCTTAAGAAATGTCCCTACACTTCATGAGGAGGTACCACCTTCTTTAATAAAAGCAAACCTCACCACCTTCAATGCAGACCCTCTCTTACTCAAAGCTCTACCTTTGTTTGGGAATCTTGAAGGCCTCAGGGAGCTCTGTTACTAGGTGCGTAGTTCTGTGTGTGGTTATTCCCCCTTTGCCATCCCTTTCATGTAGAGCAGGCTTGTTTGAAAGTTCCAGCTTGTCTCATCCAGGCTGGAGGATGGCAAGGGAAGACTGGCTTGCTCTTTCTTTGGTCATCCTGATCTGAGTTCATCTGGTTCACAGGACATGCCACTCTTCTGCAGAGATTTCTGCCCAACATCCAGGAGCACGCATAAAACCCTGTGATGCCTTGTCATCCAGGCCAAGAAAGAGAGGCAGATTCCTAAGTCCTGAGTCCTGCTGACTTAGGGCTGTTTCTATCATCTGGTTTTCTGTCTGAGGACCACTGCCTTTTCCTGTGACTCCAAGAATGCTTTCCCTGCCCCCTGGCAGGCTAGATTCCACCTTCATACACTGGTGTGCAGCTGCCATCCCAGCCTGCATAGCATAACTGTGTTGCCATACAACCTCTCCATCCCACAGTAAGTACACTCATTCAGTAGAAAGGGAGGGATTATATCCTTTGAGCCAGCCTCAAGTCCAGTGGTGGGCTTCATCTTACAGAGTGATGGAATTAGAGGTCCGGTGACTTAAAGGGCAGGTGACTGGGGAGATTTCCATGGTTCCCAAGATTGGAGTGAGCTCTCCAGACACAAGCAGCTGAGGTGGAGAGAAGGGCCGGGCACCGCAGAGGGACGCCCACCTGAGCACAAGTGCCTGTACTGTCTCAGCAATGGAGTCCAGGCAGGAGGCCTTGGGGAGGGTGGGAGAAAACCATAGCCTCAGTACTTCTGAGGGAGGGAGGAGAAAGATGCAGAAGAGAGGAAGATTTGGCAAGGCAGAGGGAGAAAGCAGAGCGGGTAAGTGGGACTTGCCCAGTGGAGCCGATTTGGAATCTTCCCTTTGTTTATGGAGCGAGAGTCCTGGAGATACACAATCTGAGCTCGGGAACCCTGGTGCGTGGAGGGGTTTGTCTAACATCTTGATCTACTTTCCTAAACTTTTTGGATGGAGAAAACCCCCAAGCCCCTGTGCCAAGCCATTTCCCCCTCTATTTGTTAAACCCATCTGCAGTTCAAGGGAAATCAGATTCATGTGTTTTCAATTCATTTACACTTAACTTATTAAAATATTGCTTTGTAAGAGCTATTTGATGTCCAGGAAGCCATTTGTGTCTCTTAAATAAATCTTTAAAGTTTCTTTTTCTTAGAAACAGGAAATTGCATTTTGCCAAATGCAAATTAACTTGCACCTCATCAAGTTCAACTTGAGCTCAAAACATATACTGCATGAGGGTCGGGTGGGTTTCAAACTTGGCAAGCTATCTCAAGGTTTAATCGAAACCAAAAGACAGCAATTGGAGGCTCCAAGGACATTCCAAAGGATGGTATTATTGCAATCTGCCAGCAGAAAGTCAGATTCGCATGCAGCCTCATCTGAGTTACTCAGTGGTGGATTAACAGCTCTCCTTCCCCGCCCCTCCTTCCTCAACCCTCTTTGCCCCTGGCCAGATCAAGATGATAAAATTAAGGTGCAGGCATTTCCCCCGCCTCCTTGGTCAAGAGAACTGGGGTAAGCTAGGGTGGGGTCCAATGGGCTGAGTCTTTGGCTTCAGATTTTATCTGACTTTCTTTGTTCCCTGTGAGCTCCAGAACCAAGAGACTTCACCCTCACAGAGCCTAGACTTGGACTCAGACACACTCCATCCTCTCCTGGCACATGTGGAGCAGGGAGCACATTCCACATACGCAAAGGCCCTCTTCCCTGAAGTTTCTCAGACTTATTTTCTCCTCTGCACTGTCAGGGTGGGGCAAGGTGGGCAGGGACTATTAGTTTCATTTTACACAGGAGAAAGGCGGGTCAGGGAGAGGTGAGGTGATTCGCCCAAGGTCACGAGTGGAGCCAGGTCGTCTCCCTCTGAACCCAGAGACACCATCTCTGGTCCTTTACCTGTGCCAGGTAGAGGGAAGAGCCTCCCAGAATGGTCAGCCCAGTCCAATAAAATGCTAGGGAAGGAAACAACAGTTGCACCAGTGGTGTGTGTGGTGTTCCACTGAATTCCATCGGTACGTCTTGAACACTCAGCCTGTGCTTGGCCTCCTGCGAGGTCTGGGAAATGCAGACATGAACAGCATGTGGCCTCTGCCCCCAAGGCACCACAGCCCAGTGGGAGATAGGCGCACAAGTCAATGACTAGAACAGATTATGGTCAGCACCATTACTAAGGAGTGCACAGTGCATTCTAGAGGAACTCAGGAGGGGTGCTCAGCCCAGTCTGGAGGTTCTGGAAGGCTCCTGGGGGTGGAGGGAGGAGCTAACTGCACAGAGGCACTAGGAGCAAACAAGGTGCAGCCAGGTTGGGGGACATTCTAGACGGAAAGAGCAGCAAAAGTGAAGGTGCAGGGCTGTAGGAACAGCACAGTGGATGTGGGGAACTCTAAGTAGTTTGGAATGATTAGAGCAAAAATGTACAAAAAGAGAAGTGGGTGGGCAGCAGCCAGACTGTACCAGTTCTTATCTGCCAGGTGAAGGAACCTGGATTTAATCCTGAGTCAGGGGTTCTCAACTTTTTCTTGATGCGCCCTTTGGAAATCTGATGAAATCTATGGACCTTCTCCTAAGAAAACTATGTTTATCTTCACGTACACAAAATTGTGACTGCCATCTGGAGGGATTCACCTGTCTTCTGAAGCCCAGGTTAAGAACGCTTTCTTCCTTTCTTAGGCAGCAGGGAATTGCTGACAAATGTCACGCAGGAGAGTGGCATGATTAGACTTGCATTTCAGAGTGACGTTCTGCCTGTAAAATGGAGAACAGATTGGAAGGAAAGTTAAGACTGGAGGTAGGGAGACTGGTTAGAATGTTGACGCAACAGTTGAAGAGAGAGATGATGGAGACCTCAGAAAGACCAGAAGCCTCCCTGGAGAAAAGGCAGAGTAATGGCCATGGTCTTGGTTGCAGAGCTGATCCCTTTCCGATGGAGGGCTGGATCTTGAAAACAAGTCTGAAAGGATATCTGAAGTCACCAGTGGGACCCATAAGAGCTGGAGGATCCCAAATAAGCAGCAAGAGAAAGCAAAAGAGATGAAGAGAATAAAGTTGATTTAAGACTTGTGTGGTTCCTATTTTTTCCCAGTGAACGGTAATATGCTTGGATTGACTCATGGCTCCAAATTCTGGGTGAAATTTTTGTTTATCCATTACTGTGCCAATCGGATGACATGTGTAGAACTTTTGTATATGGTATAGGTATTTCATTATTGAAGAGTAGGTTTTGACTTGGGATTTTAAAATAAACTTCAGTAATGTCAAAGTGAGCATTTAAACTTCCAGTAATTTTGCCGGGGAGGAGAAATCCTTTCATGGTGGGGGGTGAAGGCTATGCTTTCCCTGGTACTGAGGACCATAATTGATGATAGGCCCTAAATGCTGCCCTTAGGAAATTTCCATCACATCTGTGTAGAGACCATGCCCCTCCCAGCCAATGACCATGCATGGTGTGGCTCCTAATGTAGTCCCATTCCAGTGAGACAACCATCTAAATGAGGAAATTCACATTGTTATATTATTGCTATCTAATCCTCAGAACCATTCAAGTTTGCCAACTGTCCCAGTAATGTCCTTTGTGGCAAAAGGGCTCAGCCCAGAACCACAGGTGCATTTAGTTGTCATGTCATTTTAGTTTTCTTCAGTTTGGGAAAGTTCCTTAGTCTTTCCTTGACTTTCATGGTCTTGATACTTTTGAAGAGTATTGTCCATTTATTTTATAGAATGACCTATAATTTGGGTTTGGTGAAGGTGTCCTCAGTTACACAACTTTAGCAAGAATATCACAGAAGTGATGCTGTGCAAATTTCATTATATCCTCTCAGAGAGTGTTTAAATTTTCCTATCACTGATGATGTTAACTTTAATCACTCGATTGAGATAGTGTCTGGAGACTTCTCTACTTCCATTTTTTTTCTCTTTGTAGTTAATAAGTTTTGTAAAGAGGTACTTTGAATGTATATAAATATTCCATTTCTCATCAAAGTTTTGATGTATGTATTCATTTATTTGTAGAGTATGAACTCATATATTCCTATTTTATTGAACAGGTTACCAGTATATATATGTAATATATAATAGGTTTCTATCTCTCTCTCTATCTCTCTATCTATCTATCTATCAGTTGGTCTATTTATATTGATGCACAAATTATCCTGAATGTGGCCACTTGGAATACCGTCAATCAATCTTTTGATACGACTTTATCAATCTTTGAGCAATTCTTTACTTTCTGGCACACACACACATACACACACACAATTTGTTCTTTTATGCTCCAATTCTGAAATCAGCCATTTCTCTAAGAAGCCAGCTTCTTTTTATAGAGAATGGTATTTAGAATCTAAGATTGGGTCTCTGAGTTCTCATTGTTATTCGGTTGTTGCTGCTGTCCTGGTCTCAGTGGACAGAACTTGAGAATATGAGTATATTTATTTTTGCAAATCATGAGTTCACCTCTGATTTCAGTCTAGCACTTTCTCTGACAGTGAGGATTCTCACTTCCATTATCCTCATAATATTTATTTATGTGATAAGTTCCTCCCTATATAATCAATCTCCTGTCACTGCTGCTCCTGTCCCTTGGTGTGGACATTCTCATATCCCCACTTGCGCTCTACCACCTGCACTGTGCAGCCCTCTCCATGGATGTTGATTTCAGCTGCTCAGACTCCAACACTTCATGTGGGACCACCAAAGCCACCTTCCCTTCATGAGAACGTCCTCCTCATACTGATCAGGGCCCTCCTTCATGCACATTGTATTAATTTTGTTTTGCTTTTTTTTTTTTTTTTTTTTTGTTTGTTGGGCCTCTCCCTTTTTTGGCCTCTCCCGTTGCGGAGCACAGGCTCCGGACGCGCAGGCTCAGTGGCCATGGCTCACGGGCCCAGCCGCTCCGCGGCATGTGGGATCTTCCCGGACCGGGGCACAAACCTGCGTCCCCTGCATCGGCAGGCGGACTCTCAACCACTGCGCCACCAGGGAAGCCCTGTTTTGCTATTTTAATGAACTGCCACATACTTAATGACTTGAAACAACCCAAGTTTATTATCTTACAGTTCTGGAGATCAGAGGTCTAAAATGGATCCAGAAGATTACGTTCCTTCTGGAAGATCTAGAGGAGAATCCATTTCCTTGCTTTTTCCAGCTTCAGAGGCTGCACACAATTCTGGGCTCATGGTCTTTTCTTAATTTTTGAAGGTAGCAGTGTAGCATTTCCTCTCCTCTCCGACCTCTTCTTCTGTCTTCATTTCCTTTGTCTATACCTGACCCTTTTGCCTCCCTCTTACTTATAACCCTTGAGATTACACTGGGCCCACCTGGATAATCCACAATCATCCCCCCTTTTGTGATCCTTACCTCAATCACATCTGTGAAGTCCCTTTTTGTTCTGGAGATTAGGATGCAATGTATTTGGAGGGGCTATTCTTCAGCCCACTACTGACCCTGTTCAGTCCCACTAAATGTTTTTTTTTTTTTTTTAACATCTTTATTGGGGTATAATTGCTTTACAATGGTGTGTTAGTTTCTGCTTTATAACAAAGTGAATCAGTTATACATATACATATGTTCCAATATCTCTTCCCTCTTGCGTCTCCCTCCCTCCCACCCTCCCTACCACTAAATGGTTTTGGGGGTGAATTACTCAAGAAGAGAAGGGAAGAGAAAAGATGGGGAAGAGGAAGAGTGGACCACTTCACCTGTATTTGATCAATGGTAACACTGAGGCTCAGATTTCACAGTTACCTAAGACCTCATAAGTTGTGTTAGGGCCAAGACCCAAATTCAGACAGCTTGATTTCTAAGACACATGGAGTTCTTTTTCCCTTATTGTGTCCTGGATTGTCACTTTCCCAACTGTGTTCCCCTCACCTGATACCTCAGACCTGGGAGCTGGGTTCCCTCAACCATGCTCATGGACCCTGCATTTTCCTAGAAGCCTTCTCAGAATGTTAGGCATAGTGGTGCCCCATCATCTGGATGTTCAGGTCTTGTATTGTGTCAACTGACAACATCATTTTCTCCATGGTTTCTAGATAAAAAGAGAAAAAAAATCTAATTATTGACACTTTCCTGGGTCCCTCTGACCTTCTCCACAACCCCAACAGGAGATAGGAGTGACATCTGTCACTCTCTCAGTAATCAAGCTATGAATTTTTTAACCTCTGTGGAAAAGAGAGGTTAGAGTGTGTAAATACAGAGTTGGTCCAGGTGAATATGACTATTTCCTTGCAGAGATAGTACAAGCAAAATCTTTAGGGCCTCATATACTAGCCAAAATAAACAAAGCACCAGCTTCCCCAGTGCCTGCCTGGGGTCAATGTGGATCCATCTCATTGGCCACATAAAGGAAATCAATGTTATCAGAGCATGTCAGCCCTTTTACCCTGAGGATATTCCCCCCATCCACTGCCCTGGAATTCCACTATGTTTTCCGAATTGGGGATATCTGTGGCTAGAACAAGACCTTCTGTCATTTGGTTTCACCAGGAGGAAAGTGAATGACTAAGGTAAGAATGGAGAGGTATGAGGGGCAAAACACTTCCCAGAAACTGTCCAGAAAAAAAAAAACCAAAAACCTCTTCTATAAAGATTTAAATTCTAGTTTTGTTTTTCCCCAATTCCCTCAAAATCTGGGAAGATTCTAGTACATTTGTAATTTATTCTTTTATCTACTCACTCACCCATTCATTCAGTGAGGTTTATGGGTGATTAACTCTGAGCCAGGCACCATGCATGGTATCAAGGGTTAGACTTGGGCAATGCTCTCCCGAAGCTCACAGGGCTTGGTCATGGGGAGCCATGGACTATTTGAATGCCTGGTGCTACTGCACATTTTGAGCTGAGTTCAGAATTCCTGGCACACGATTGATGCTCCATAAATGTTTGTTGAAGGAACAGACACAGTTCCTGCCCTAGAAACCAAAGATGGAGTCTGGAGAAATAGTCAAGTAAAGAGTAGCGAGCCAGAGAATGAGGATTTCTACTCAAGAGAATCTCAAGGGTAGTTCCATCTTTTTTTTTTTTAAACTCACACTTATCAATCTGAAAAATCATATTCTCATTAAAAAAATCAAACAAACTTGGAAAGCATAGACAAATCTAAAGAAGACAAGTTCACTTATAATCCTGAGATAAATGAAAGATCATGAATGGAGGCTCCAACATGAAAATCCCATTTATTATCTGGGAAAGATGATTAATTTTATTAGATGTACATTGAACACCTGGCCTGGTTGGCCCAGCCACTGGAGGTTGTTTGGAGTCTTTTGTGATGAGGCATATGGGAAACACGGCATTGATGGGGGCAGCAGATCTCAGATGGCGCTGAGACGCCTAGTTCAGTGTGGGTGTCCCTGGAGGGTGTGGGCTGCATCCAGGTTCCAGCTCTGGGTTTCCTGCTCTCCCAGGGCTGGTATCTCTGAAACAGCTGCTGGGCCACTGATGCTGACCACAAGGGCCTTCTGCCTGGATAAAGTCCTGTTCTCCCAACTGGCTCTGGCAGGCTTGATTAAGAGAGAGGGTTCAGGGTGGTCCTCCCTAGCCTGGTCCCCAGTTCCTGGAGCCTAGTGCCCCAGCATCCTGTCTCTGGGATCTGTTCTGATAAAATCTGATATAATGTCAGGACCATCTGCTTTGGGGTTTTCCACAATGAGATTCTGATCAGAAGAACCTCATGATCTACTGAATACAGAGGACAGCCCTGGTGGATGGGTTTCTTGTTTACATCATGATAATGGGGGGAAGACAAGGGAAACTAACAGCTGCTGAAAGCACTCTGCTAGGCAGTTTCTTGTATGGTGCTTAATTTTGTCCTCACAGCAATCCTGCATGGTTGCTCTTATTATGTTCATTTTCACAGATGGTAACAGAGGCTCAGAGACGTGATTTGCCTAAGGTAGCACAGTAGAAGGCAGAACCAGGATTTGAACCCACATCCCCTGACTCCTGTCCACACTCTTACTGACAGTGTGTCCTAGACTTAACCACACACATGGAGGCTTGTGAAAAGGGAGCAGGGCCGAGTTTGCAGGATTGGTTACTGGTGGCATGGTCTTCAACCCACTAGCAACTGGAATTGGTCTCTACTCACTCCCGAGCATTCCAGAATTTATGGAAGTTTCTGGTCCCTCTCTTAACCCAGCCTTCTGCTCTGACCTTGACACAACTTCCTGACATCTTGGTAAAGTATGCTTTACTTCTCCTGGTGGAATACTTCTTCACCCCCACTGCTACACTAGCATAAAGCCCTGGGGAGCAGCCCAGATCCGCTGTTCTTTCTCAGCTGAGTCCCTGAGGACTGTGCCGTCTTACTGGTCTGTAGGGACCATTACTGCAGAGCAAAGTTTTTCACATGTATTTTATCCATAGGGTCCTTGTCCAAAGGGAAGCTGCCATGGAAGCCCAGGATGTGAAGCGGGTGAAAATGAATGTGATGGTCTGGTGGGCATGGACTGAGGACCTGGAGTTTGGTCCCACCCCTCTTTTTTTTTTTTGCAGTACACGGGCCTCTCACTGTTGTGGCCTCTCCCGTTGTGGAGCACAGGCTCCGGACGCGCAGGCTCAGCGGCCATGGCTTACGGCCCAGCCGCTCCGCGGCATGTAGCATCTTCCCGGACCGGGGCACGAACCCGCATCCCCTGCATTGGCAGGCGGACTCTCAACCACTGCGCCACCAGGGAATACCCCATCCCTCTTCTTTTCTGCTCTCCCCTCTTCCAAACAGCAGGTCCTGAAGAGGCTCTTAGGACCTTTAGAGCTCAGCCACTCGATTTGCAGACACTGCCTCAGTGAATACATCCTGTCCCAGGAAGAGACTCTGAGCTCAGCATCCTGTTCGCCATCATCAGCTGAGAGGGTTGGGAATCGGGGCGAGAGGAGACCTAGATTGGCTATGTTTGAGGATCCTTGGAACGGTCTCTAGGGAAACCACATGTCCTCATTCCCCGGCACTTTGCTCACTGCTGCTCCCCCTACAATACCCTACAATATCCCTTTACGGTACTCAGACCCCTGACACATCATAAGTCTGGTGGCCAATAGAGGAAGATGCAGACACTTGCCTGCCCCATTCCTTCCATCCTGATGGATCTGCTTCTGTTTGATGCCAGCCGTGCCCTGTCCCTGGACCTCTGACCTTGAACGCTAAACTTGTTTGTCCTCACTTGATTGTGGATACTTGGCTCTTCCGCACCCCAGCATTCTCCAAACCTGGCTGCCTCAGGAAGAGACTTTGTTCTATCTCCGGCTATTCCACCTCAAGTCTCATGTCCCCCACCTTGCTCAGCATAAATAGAAACCCATTGCTTCTCAACTCAGCTCTGAGAGGAGGCTGGAATTGTCCAAAAGGAGCTTTACTAAGATGCCGTAGCAAAACAAAAAGGAAACAAAGAAAGCGCGGCGGTACAGAATGATTGAGTTCAGCAAGCTCAAATTCCTTATTCTAATTCTTCCCACAGAGTGGCTTGGCTGGCGCCGATTCTGGGCTCACTGCCCTGGTTGCCTTTCCTCCCTCAACCCTGAGATGGCTTGGGCACTGCTGGGAGGCTTGGAGGCATTCTCTTTCCTGGAAGTGATTTCTTCATCTTCTTTCTGCTCTGGCCCTGGGTTATCACCTCCAGCTCCAGGTCCAGCTGCTATTGCCGTTGCTGCCCCGATTGTCATGCATCCCCGTCTCCGGAAGGCATCTCCTTTCTGTGGCCCCAAGCAGTCTTCTCGTGGCTGCTGCTGACGTGCAGTTGTCTCCTCCACCCTCGCAGCCTCCCAGCCGGCAGGTGGCCTTCCTGGCTGCCTGGAGTCCTCCTCTTTCCTCTAACCCCAGCTCCCTTTTTTTTTGCGGTACGCGGGCCTCTCACTGTTGTGGCCTCTCCCGTTGCGGAGCACAGGCTCAGGACGCGCAGGCTCAGCGGCCATGGCTCACGGGCCCAGCCGCTCCGTGGCATGTGGGATCCTCCCGGACCGGGGCACGAACCCGCGTCCCCTGAATCGGCAGGCGGACTCTCAACCACTGCGCCACCAGGGAAGCCCCCCAACTCCCTTTTGCTGTAAAAGCTTGCTCATCTAAAGAACATTCACTCACACACTTGGTGAGCTGTTTTAACCTTCTTGCTCTAGACTTTGTTTTTATACATTATAATTTTATTACCCTCTCCTTTAAACATTAGTACACTGTTTTGGAATTAGGTCATACAAAATAAAGTTGAGTCCATTTTTAAAACCAGTAAATAAAAAAAAATTTGACCACTTTGAAGCAATTCATACTACTGTTTGGTGTACCTCCTTTCCTATTTTTTTCTCTACATTCACATGCATGCACACACAAATACGATTTTTTCCCCTAAAAATCTGGTATTATTCTCTGTATCACTTCTTTCACTTAATTTTTCCTGTTGTGTGTAGGTGATGTTCTGGTCGACCTCAGCTCCCTCACTATCTTCTAGGCCAGAAGTTCCCAATCATGCTTCTGCAGGACATTGGATTTCCCTAAGCTGAACCAAGATGCTGAACAGTCAAAACCCAGTAGTAACCATTTTTGATTCGGTTTGTAGAAAATTAAATGAATAAGTGTAATTTTTACCATTTTGATGGTCTGCCTTGACTTTTAATTAAAACATTAGTTCTACTACCACTTGGGTATACTATACTTTCACTCAAAAAGATTGCTAGGTTAATACAAACTTATACTCAGTTATATTCAGTTAATCTGCTACTATTTCATAAGGTCCTGCCAAGAGCCCCGTGACCTCCAGGGTCCCCGCTATCCTCCCACATTTGGGCTGCGCTGTGGGTCTAGGAGGCCTCTTTGGCCTGAGCACAGTTTTCGCAGAGTTTTAGCTTGATCCAGCCACCAGGGAATGTGTGCCAAGGCCAAGGAGGGAGGGAAAGGTGATGGTACAACTGCTGAGCACTAAGGGCTCACCCCACTTTGTTGAGGGGCTGCTCCAGAGAAGCGGGGCAGAGAGAAGGGGAAGCATTTCTCCACCTGCAGGACAGAGGTGAGTCCAGGAGTGCAGCTGAGCAGGGAGCCTAAGCCCATCAGCTGAGAGAGCCTCTGCAGGGCAGCAGAGGGCATGGGACCCAAGGGAGAGTTGAAGTTGGTATCCTGGAGGGATTGATGGTGGAGTTCCAGACAGTGGACTGGATTAAAATAGGAACACAGGAGCATTGATGATTTTCCCTGGGCCTCACAGAAAGAAACTGGAGTGAGTGGGAACTTTGGGAGGAAGTTGGGGTTCTGCAGGGGTGCCATCTATCATGTGGTGACTCCTTTGTACCTATGCGCTATGGGCGGGTTGAGAATTCTTATATTTGCTGCCTATAGAAGCTCAAATAACATCACCAGGATCTGGCCTTCTCAGCCCCATCTCTCAGCATCTCTCTCGTCTGTGTTGGCTCCACGACCACTGGGGCTAGGCTTTCCCTCAGCCTCAGAGGTGATTGCAGGAGCTCCAGACTTGACATCTTCTTGCTTCAAGCCCAGTGAGAGGGTACCTGCCTCTCTCCCAGCCAGCGCACCAGCCCCTTGACTGAATTCGTTCACCGCACGCCCCCATCCCCTGCCCAGGAGCAAGGGACACTGATTGGCTCAGGTTGGGCCCTGTGTTCCTTTCTGGAAACTGGGGTGGGCAAAATCATCCCAAACTGCTGGGCTGGGTGATTCCATGAGATCAATTGAGACATCCTAAGAAGTATGTATGGGAAGGTTAGGTGCTGCCAGGCAAAAAACAGTGCCCTAAAGTATCAAAAAATACTTAAGATGGATTATTGAATGTCTCTGAGAAACTCCTGAAGAAGAGAAAACTGAGGGAGGATAAAGTGACTATTTTCACGTAGACGGAGGTCTTTGCAAGGAAGCCAGCCACTTATTCTAGCGGCTTAGGAGGGCAGAGCGGCCCCAGCACATCCTGAGCCCCCATCTCTGAGGGTGGAGATCAGTATTTCTTCTGTTAAGATTCCACATCCCAACAACAGTCACCAATTATGTAAAATATTTTTGCTTAACGCATAGTCATGGATTTTTCACCAGAGACAGAAAGTGGGTGACTGAAATCGTGTCTGGCAAGGGGTTAGACAAGAGGAATGGTTTTCAGCTATGAAATCTATGAGAAACAGAAAAAAAGGTGGCTGAGTCTTGGGCGTGTGTGTGTGTATGCGTTTGTGTGTGTATATGCATGTGCGTGCTTGTGTGTGAGGGTGCCTGCCTGGGCACTGGGGGAAAGGTTGGGGGAAAGGTTAGGGGATAGGGGCGGAATTCAAGTTGCCATGGAGACCTGAAGTTGCTCAGCCCCCATCCTGATCATAAACTGGGGGCTGGTGCTTGAATGAATGATGAATTTGCCTTGAGCCTCTCACAGCTGAGGAGCTTCATCAAGAGCAATCAGAGCAGTGTGTTTGTGGTAGAAACAGCTGGGGCAGGGAGGGGTTCGGGGCTCCTGCTTTCTGGTTCAGGCAGTCCAACTGGCCTTCTCCTCTTCCTCCTTCTTCTGCAGGGCTTCTCTGTGAGGCTATGGGAGGTGTCAAACACAGCTCCCATCCTGAGCGGGCAAGTGAGAAACAGTAACAGGTTTGATATTCACCTTGTCTCCTATCAGGCAGGTAACACTTCCCGTCCTCCCAGGGATCACTCATTGTCTCTCTCACTCTCTCTCTCTCTCTCTCTCTGTGTCTCTCTCCCCCCCTCTCTCTCAATCTCCTCAAATCCCCTATATTAAATTACTGTTGAAATGTTTCGAACTCTCAGCACCAGGGTCATATGACAGAACGCATGGGGGTTTGCTTTTTAATCTTGCCCAAAAGAGAGAAATGAAAATGACTTGCAGGATTTTGACACAACGATCAGACAAAAAAGATTTTTATCCCCACCCCTCCAATAAATAGGAACTTGTCAAATGCCATTATCAAATCATATAGATCAGAATTCGTCTCAGTTTTTTGTGTGTGGGGGTCTAAAAGCAATAAAGAGTTATAACCGCATTCCAAGTTATGTTTGACGACTCCATGACCAAAGATTTGTCTGTCCTGAAGGCTGACAGAGTTTGAGCTGATTTATCTCCTAGGACTGGAGGCCCCGTCCGTCACTGAGCCATAAAACACCGCATTGAACTCTGATTCTGATCACTCCATCTGAACTGGGCTTGGATTTTCTGAAGTGACCAGGTCTGAGGCTAAACCCTCAAGATTCCAAGAGGCAGGGGAGGAGGTGGGGGAATGGACTCCTTTTCCATTCCTGGTTTTCATTTGCATGGGAAAAAAAATCTATTCTAATAAAGACCTCCACCTGCGCTGGGTGATGTTCAGGAATTATTTCCTGCCACTGTTTGTCCATTTAAATAAATTGCTGCTGTCTTTGATTTTTCATCAAGGGACTTTGACAGACCTCGGATGGGTGACTTCAGGTTTAAAGACTTCTTTGGGTTAGTTTGTCTTTGGGTGACTTGGCCATGAAGACAATGTTAAGTAAATAGTCTAGTTTCTTGACCCCAGGTGGAGAAAGCAATAGGGCTCACCCAGTGCCCCATCCCATCCACCATTTCATTGGTTCTTTTCTAATGAAGACAGATGCCCGGCAACTCTGGTTTATCCAGGTACTCAAAGGTGTAACTGACTTCCCAATTTATTAACAATGGTGATTAATTACCATGAGAATTGGGAAAAACTGATTACCTTTGAATTTCTGATGAGGTAATCCTGACTCTTTCAAGCCCCGGTAATGAATCACTATTTTCCCTCCCTCTTCTGACCTAATTTTCCAAATCATGTACCTGTATAAAATATCGTGCAGAGGCGTGCACCTATTTATCTTACAGGAGTTCTCTCCTTCTGAATTCAAGGGAGAAGACAACCCCTCCAACTGGGAGGGAAGATTCATTCATGTTCTGGGTACAGAATTCACCAGAGTCCAATCTCTTAGATAATCAGTCTGCACCGTGACAAGTCTGGGAGCAGCCATTCCCATCCTGCTGGCTGGGATGCTGGAGTTTGTACCTGATGGAAATGGAGAAATCTTTAGGGACAACTTGATTCCTCTTTCTTCTGTTAAAAGACAATACCTGAAACTTAGTCTTAGAAGGCTGGGGTTTCTTGTGATAATTCTTTAAGATTCATAATGTCTCAAACAAGAGGACATGATGGTCTCACACTTGTTGACCTTGACTACCATGGGTCTCAGGATCCATGGTCAGTTACAAGAAAGTTGACATTTGCAAACCTATGCTCACTGAATTATTGAGACTCCCTGACACAGGAATCTTTCCCCGTGGTACCCAGGGTGCTTTTGATTAATCATACTATTTTGTCAGGAAAATGCAGCGGTGGGGTGGAGGTGGGGGTTAGAGGGGACACACCACTACCCGCTTTCTCCTAATTACTTATTAACTAACTCTCTTTTTCTCTTTCTTCTAGCTCTGAGAAGCAGCCCTAACTCTGTCTCTCTGTTTTTAGAACCCTGGTTAAAAATACTCTAACATTTTTCCTGCTGATGGGAGCACCTCCCTCTCGGTTAACTCATGGCTATACATTTCCTGGACACATACTCTGGACAATCTTATTCCCTTTAATACATATTTGCTGAATATCCACTTTGCTGGGCACCAAGGACAACCAAAGATAAATAGGACACACAGTTGATGCCTCGAGAGAGTCTCTCTTTCACTTAGTTCTGATCAATGTCGATGTGGTCCAGACCAGTACACTCCTATTCCATTTACTTGTTTGCCCAGACTCTTAGCCTAACCAGCTTTCTTGGTTTGGAATTCCCTCCAAGCAGACCCAGGGATAAATTGGAGGAGGAGGGGCGAGACGTGAGTAAGGAAGGGATAAAGCCCAGTGACACATATGTGGGCGAGGGGCACTCAAGTCCATGAAGTAACCTCTGCAAAACCATGGGGGACATGCCTCGCAATTGACCCAGGGGACATGGGGGGCTGGTCCCTTATCCCTTATCCAATGAGTCTCATCGTCCTTGGTCCTTGGTGGAGTGTAGGCCCCTGCTCCTCTGACTACTTAGCTGAGCAAACTCTGAAGTGCCAGAGAAAGCCCTTGGGGTGGGGAGAGGAAAAGAGTCATGGACAAGAGAGCAGGTGACTGAGCACCACAGCTGTGGGAGTGCTAAGGGGCTATGGGGCCGTAACTCTACAGTGGCTCAAGTGAGAGGAGAAGGATCATAGGTCAGTGTGAGATGCTCATTAACCAAAGAGACAGCACTGTAGCCTGGGCCCCAAGGGGTCCAGAACAGGGCTAGTGGGAAGTGAGTTAGCTTGCTCCCCTTGCCTCTTCCCCTCATAACAGAATCCTTCTTTTCCTTTTGGGTCTGTTGGCTCTCTGCCCTGGTAGAAAGTTTTCAACCGCATGACCTTACCTAATAGCTCAGGTTAGCCAATCAGGATCCTTTTTGGGAATTTACCTGGATATGTGAAGAGAGTCTATCTTCAAAGGGATTTCTAAGTCTGGATTGATGGTGGCCTTTTTCTACCATGTTTGAAAGTAAAGCCAATATGCTGGAGAGCATAGCATTAGGAGAGAGCAGAGAGAGATAACAGGAGAGAGAGAATTGGGACACATCACTTGAACTACAGGATCTGTATCTGAAGTATCAATTCCCAAGGAGGACTTCTCTGACCCCTCACTCCCACCCCAAGCTGGTGGAGGCTGCCTTCCTCAGCTGTCCCATAATGCCATGTTAATAAACCTATGATTGTACTTACCATATTATACTGTAATTGGCCAACTGCCTAGAACAGTTTGGCACTTTGGTGTTAATATTTGTTCCTCAAGTGGATGAGGGGCCATGTTGTCACTTTTCTGGTTATCCTTTCACGGGATTGTGAGAAGAGCATCCTTCCTGGAAGCTGCTGGACACTGCAGGATTCTTCATTGCTTGTTATTATCCCTCTTCATGGCTATATTTCACATTCCCGTGGGGTCAGAGAACCATGCTGTGGCCCAACGATGGTTGGGTTGAGTCATCAAATGGAAGTACTTCTGAATGGCTCTTTGTAGAATTCCTTCATCCAACAGGCTCTTCTAAAGGAACAGATGAAAGGAAGGGAGATTGTGGAGAACCTTACAATTCTGGTGTCAGCTAGAGGTCATCTAACCATTGAGAACCAAGGCACACAAGATTCAGCCTTCTCTCTACATTGATCATCTTCACTTAAGTGAGAAGAGAGGCCTCTGCAAGCCTATGGTGGAGGCTCGTGCTGAGTGATGGGGTGTGCACTCGAGAAATTCTAACAGTCTGGTTGTTCACAACCCCCTTGCTTACCTCCTTCCAGTACTTAACACATTCCCCATGTATTATGCTTATTGGCTTCTTTATTGGTTTTTTCATCTTCTGTGTTAGAACATAAGTTCCATGAGGGCAGGGATGTTGATGTCTCTCTCCACTAGTGTACATCCAGGGCCGCACACTTTGCTTGGCACGCTACTTGTGCTCAACAAAAATGTGTCCAGTCAATGAACAGAATAGGCACCAATTTGATTGTCAGTTAAGTCTCAAAGCCTTAGCCTTGGGGAATTCATGGACAGAAGAGATCAGTGGAAGGAGGTGAAGAGGGCTTCCTGGAAGAGACTCCTGAGCTGGGATCTGAGCAAGTGGCTTTACCAGCTAGTGATCTGCTCCTTGTCAGGAGGGCTGATGGGGATGTTTCCTGAAAACTCACTCCCATCGCAGGAAAACTAACTGCTCCAGAAGAACCAATGGATGGTAGTTCAACAGACTCGTCTTCTTCTGGAAGCAAAGCTATCTGGGTTCTGACAATTTACAGTATGTTTACCTCCCTCCCTTTCTTCCTTCTTATCATACTAGAAGCTAGAAAACAACTTAGCTGTTGCCATTCTTAACTCTTCTTATTCAGGAGAGTACTCATTAAAATAAGTTCCAAGCCGGCAGTGTCGGGTTTGTCCAGTAACTACACTCTCTGACACTGAGACCTGGAACTTCTTTGGGTTGATCAGAGTCCCTGGAAAATCAGATATTACTGGGAGACGTGACAATGACTCTGTGACCAGAAATAACTAGAAGAGAAACTCATCCTTTGACAGTCTGTTACACAAATTTTGCTCTCTTCTGTGATTGGAGGAGGCAAGTAAAAATAAAGCTGGGGTAATTGTTAGACGGTCTAACCCATAAACATATCCAAAGTCACTAAAAAATTTAAGGTTGTGACTAATGGTTTTCCCAGTGGGAATCACAGGGTAATTCAGACTGAGAGTATGAGGTGGGGGAAAGGCAGGTGACAAAGCAAAGAAATGAGAGGTATCTGATTATAACACAATAAAATGAAATTGTTTATTTCTAGAATCTATAATAAACCAATTAGACCTAAAGTAAATCAATAAACCAGTCTCTTTCTTCCTTTCTTGAGTTATCTGGGGATTTTTTACCCCCTTGGGAAATTTTGGCAAGGGGTAAGTGAGACTTTAATTGTTTAAAAGACAATTAAAAATATCAGAACTCATACATGCAAGGCAATCTTGGCCTAAAGTCATACAGGACTGCATACTCACCTGTGGATTCTTTTCTTTCCTCCCTCCATCTCTCATTTCCATCCTTCCTTCTTTCCTTCCTTTTCTCCTCACAGAAATGTCTTGAGCCCTCCAAACCCTGGACCTTCCCTTCCTGTATTAGTTTCCTACTGCCGTGTAACAAATTACCACAAACACAGTGACTT
The DNA here is from genome assembly GCF_005190385.1 of Monodon monoceros. Lineage (NCBI taxonomy): Eukaryota > Metazoa > Chordata > Mammalia > Artiodactyla > Monodontidae > Monodon > Monodon monoceros. The sequence continues at coordinate 101,401,624 of NW_021703772.1, read as the reverse complement.
AAAACAGCACACATTTACTATCTCAGCTTCTGTAGGTTAGAAGTCTCTGCACAGCACAGCTGGGTTCTTATTTAGGGTCTTGCCAGGCTGAAATCAAGGTGTCATCTCGATCTGTAGTCCCATCTGAGGCTCGGGGTTTTCTTCCAAACTCAGTTGTAGCTGGCAGAATTTAGTTTTCTGTGGTTGTAGGACTGAGACTCCCACTTTCTTCCTGGCTGGCATCCAGGGGCTGTTCTGAGCTCCTAGAGGCTACCTGCCATCCCCTGCTATTTGGCCTTCTCCACAATGTTTTCTTCTTTAAGGCCAGCAAGAGACTCTCTCCTATCTGGAATCACTCTGAGCTTTCTTCAAGGGCTCAACTAGAATAGAACCACCCAGGATAATCTCCCTATTGATTAACTCTAAGTCCACTGATTAGAAACTTATTTACATCTGCAAAATCTCTTCTGCCATATAATAAAATCTTAGGAGTGATATCTAATTATATTCACAAGTCCCACTTAAGGGGAGGGGATTATACATGTAAGGTATGCATATCAGTTGGCTGGAATCTTGGGGCCCATCCTAGAATTCTGTCTATGATATCTCCCTTCCCCAGACTTTTCCCTTAGGATCAAAAATGAATTTGTAATAAAATGGTGTTGCCTGCCTCTTGGGAGAGCACATTCACAAGACAACGAGAGGAGCTGGTCTAAGGGAGAGTTTCTCAACCAGGCTGATTTTGGTCCCAGGGAACATTTGGTAATGTCTGGAGATGTTTTTGGTTGTCACAGCTGGAAGGTAGATGCTACTGGCATCTACTGGTTAGAGGCAAGGAACACTGCTAAATATCCTGCAATGCACATCCCCCACCCCCCACCCCCATCCAGCAGTGAATTACCCAGCTCAAAATGTCACTAGTGCTGAGGCAGAGAAGCCCTGACCTGGGCATATAGGAATGGAGCCAAGAAGTTGGAATGGGGAAGGGGGAAGGGGAGAGTGAGTGCAACCATAGGAAATGGAAATCACACATTTTAGAAATGGTTAGAGTGAATAAACATGAACATCTCCACTCATGGGTTGCAATATAGGGTATTGACTCCATTAGACATGGAGCAGGTACAGGAAGGACCAGGATGAATGCAGGGAAATCAGAAATTCTGAAACCTGGAGTCTCTTTGCAAAGCTGGGGTTTGAGACTGGAGGGCTTGCTGCAGGGGGAAGATAGAAAATTAGCTATCTCAGTGGGGATACCATCAGGTAAGAAACAAATAAAAACAACTTATTGTGTTAAAATGGAAAGTATTCTATCCAAATGTCTTGCAATTTGCTGAAATTCTTCTCTAGACATTTTTTTTACTAGAGTTTTGGAGTTAGAAGGGACTTCAAAGATTATTTAGGTCTGGGGTTGCAGACTCGAATGCCTGCAGGCCTCGGACAGATGGAGAAAAGGAGTAAGGGGTCTGATGTGGGCTGTGGTCACCTGGAGGGCACCCGTCAAGCCTGGGCAAGACACCTCTTCTCCACTCCCTCAGACTGCAGTATGAGGGCCCAGTATTGGCAAGTCTGATTTTTCAAATGAAGCTGGAGAGTCAGATTTTTATTTCAAACCTCTTAGCTTTCAAATATGGGGGATAGATTTCATCACCATCATCATTAGCACCATCATATCATCACCCCTATTATTGTCACTGTGCAGGCCAGCACTGCAGGTCTCTTCCGGCATTCTGGGCTGCACCCGGCCCTCAGACCACTGCTTTGTAGCCTGATTCTCAGCAGCTTGCTCAGCCAGAGCATTTGGTGCAGGTAGCAAGGCAGACTCAGTTATAGGGGCTTAAAAAGTTGGGGATTGATTCCTCACATAAAAAAGCCCAGGGATGAGTAGTCCAGGGCTAGTATGGGGTTGTCCTGATTGGTTCACAAGCACCCACGCTCCTTTGTTTCTCGAGAGAACGTGGGATTGCCATCATTGCTCAAATACTAATGTTTGCTCCTCTGATCTCAGCATTTTACCTGAGCTCTCTTTCCATGCCTTTCCGTGTGCCCATGAAGTTTTTATTGCAATGTTGATGTGTGACCCCAGTCCAGTTGCCTGACCTCACTGGGACTCATTTTCCTCATTTGCAAAATGGTAATAATTGTGTCTTCTTCCTCGAGTTAGTCTGCAAATTAAATTTAAAAAAAAATGTAAAACATTCTTAGCACACTGCTTGACTTAATAGCAGCTTAACAAATGTTAGCTTCCTTTTCCTTTTCCTTTACAGAACTCACTCAACTCACCCATTTTCCATATCTTTTACTCATTGGGGAAAAGCCCAGCAATTTACAATGTGTGGATTGCAACCTCACTGATCCAGGCTGACTGGAGTCGAACATTTTAGTGCTGGAGGTTTATCTTCTTATCATCAGATAACCTCTAGTTTGCCTTGCATTAATTAATATTTCCTTTTCTCGCAGATAACATTGTAGAATGCCACCAGGAGCTTATTCCTGAAAATGCATGATTCTTAGATTCTTTCTCGAGAGAAGAGCTGAAGAAGTGGAAGACCCAGAGGACACTGGAAAATGGAAGGTGGGAGGTAGAGGGAGGAAGAAGCGGGGGGAGTGGGCATCTGGGAAGCTGAGAAGGTCACCTACTTACCTAGTGACTTTCATGACTGGCTCTTGTCCATGGTGGCAGACACAGTCAGTCTCATTGCCAGATTTCTGTCTCTTAATTCATTAAATCTCCCCTTCTCCTCTTATAGTATTTTTTTTTTCTGGCCTGCTATCCTTAGGGATGCATTTTGTTCTTTTTCCAGCTTCTTGAAGTGACCACTTTGTCCTTTATTTTTCAAATGCTATGCACTGACCTTTGAGAATAGCTTTGTTTGCATCCCACCTGCTTTGTTATTGATCATCCTTTCATTTCCCTTTTTTTTAAACACTGTGTAATTTGTAGCTGTTAGTTTGTTTCTTTCTCTCTTTCTTAGTTTCTTCCTTTGGTCGTTTCATTCTTCTTTTTACTTTCATATCGCTATGTTCTCCCCCCTGCCCCCTCCTCTGCTCTACCAATGCCCTGGGGACATCACAGAAAACAAAAATGTAGCATCCTGACCTAACCAAAGGCACAAGACCCATATTAATGTCTCCCAACAGTCAAATCAGAAGCTCCATATTAGATAAAATAAACATTCTTTGACCAGAGGCATCTATTACTGAGCCAAAATGGGGACCCAGCAGGTGCCAGTGGGTAGCCACAGTTCTCCCTTATGGTCACCTGTAAGAAATACTTATTCATTATCTTTTTTTGTTGTTGTTGTTGCGGTACACGGGCCTCTCACTGCCGTGGCCTCTCCCGTTGTGGAGCACAGGCTCCGGACCCGCAGGCTCAGTGGCCATGGCTCACGGGCCCAGCTGCTCCGCGGCATGTGGGATCTTCCCGGACCGGGACACGAACCCATATCCCCTGCATCGGCAGGCGGACTCTCAACCACTGCGCCACCAGGGAATTCCCCCTTCATTATCTTTTATCTTTCTATTTTAAGTTTAAAAAGTTGAAAGCCCGGTGTGTGCTTGGCACTACATCAGGTGGTGAAAAAGACAAAAATCACCCCCTCGCAGAGCTTTCAGACTATTAGGGAAGATAAGCACTAAACAAGTAACCACCCAGAAAAAAGCGTTAGTGGGAGGCAAGTGTTAGTGGGAAGGCCCACAGCTCTGCCAGAGCTTGGAACAAAGAATTCTGATTTGTGGTGACTGGGGGTAGGGAGGGTGTGCCTGGGGGAGTGAGGCTTGAGCTGAAATGTGAAAGATGAAGCCGCAGGGACTGCATCAGACCTGGAGGGTGAGTGATGCTGAGCTAGTGAAGGTGAGGATTGCGGGCAGGGGGCAGACGGCACAGTGTGTATAGGAAGGCCCCAGGGCTGGGGTGCAGAGCTGGAGAGGGAGGGCCATGCATGATGGAGCTGCAGGCAGGGCAGGATCTGCGTGTCTTGCAGGCACCGTTACTGATGTCGGTCTTCATCTTAAGGTCATTGGATGGTCTTGATTAAATCTGTGTTTTGAAGAAAAGTGTCTGTTTTTTTAGAAAATTTCGGAGCAGACCCATTTCTCAGAAAAGCTCTCTCTGGGTTGTTGCGTTGGGAACGTATTAGAAGGGGCAAGTGCGGGCTCAGGGAGGCTGGTCAGGAGGTCCCCGTGGGTCCAGGGGAGACAAGAGTAGCTGGAGGTTGTGGGCACAGCAGGAACAGGCTGGACCCGAGGAAATGAATACGGGAGAACCAAGGGGACCTGAGGGTTTATTGGCTGGGGGAGAGGAAGATGATGAGGAAGGAGGGGGCCTGGCTGCCTCCAAGGTTTCTGGTGGGGGCTCCTCCTGATACAGAAGGTGGCTTGGCCGGGCTTGAGGGCAGGGCTGCAGTGCCTGCCAGGCTAGGCTCCGTGGAGGTGGGTTTTTTCTTAGTGGTTATATCTTTCTCCATCTCCGTAGTCTGGTCTCTCCTTACTGTTTTGAAACGCAGTTCTGTGGGATCTGATGAGATGTGTGTTTCTGAATTGGAGGGTTTGGTTTTAGTTGAGGTAGCCGCACTCCCACTCGTAACAACCCTCCTGCAAAGTCAAGTGGAACCAGATGTCTAACTAGTTCCTGGCACCAAGAAGCTTATTTAAAACTGGATCAAGGGCCAGAGTGATTTGGGTGTGGGATGGGAGGTTTGAAGTGTTGGCCACATGAGCTGATGTTTAGAAAGCATCTTGTCAAATGGTGTTGAACTACTTAAGAGAAAGGCTCCCCCCACAGCTCTTATCTTTGTTATGACTGCAGTGGCAGCAGGGGGCGGCAGGGACCGAACAGGCTGCGCTCATGGAAAGAGTGTTGATGGTGGGCGCTCCGAGTGGGGCTGGACCTAGACGGGCCAGAGCACCCTTTTGGAGACGGAGTGGGGAGCGGTCCATCACTGGAGGAGTGTGTGACTGCCTCTGAGGGCATTCTGGACTTGGGCAGTGTAGGCTAGACCCGGATCTACCAACCAGTGGCATGGGTAGCCCCAGTGCATAGACTAATCATGGCTTTTGTTTTCTCTCTTGTGATGCTTTGACATCTTGGGACCTTGCTGGCTTTGGAGAGACTGCCCCTCCCAGGGTTAGCCAATTCCTGGAGGTAATAAACAACTCATCAGGGCACGTACTTTTTAAGTACAAACCAGCCAATCCAGAGCTCCCACCCCCATACACCTGTTTTATGAGGCTGTCACACTCCAGACCACTCTCCACCAGCACGCATCATCCCAGGGCCAGGTACCAGGTAATGAGGGACAGTCCCCACACGCCGGGGCCACTGAGATGATTCAGACCAGCCAATCCTAAGCGTGCTTCCCCTGACTTGCAGGTTCCTTCCTGTGGAAACTACAATAAAGGCACCTGTCGAAAGGTCCTCTTGCACCCTCTGCCTCCCCACCGGCGCTGCTGCTTCTCCGTCTGGCCCTCCGTGGCCTGGAGTGCCCCTTCTTCTTGGGAAGAGTCAGTGGCAGTCACCTTCTGATCTGTTGGCCTTGCTATACCTCAAATGTTCTGTTAGCACACACGCAGTGCTCTGTTTCGGAACACTGGGAAACAAGGGTTTCATAACAAAGTATATTGCTTCACCCAAGGTTCTCCCTTGAGCTCCGAGTCAACTTCAGGTGTGACGTGGGGGATGGTATCATCTATGGGTTCTTGCAGATGAAAATAATTATAGATGTGGCTATTTTCAACATGGTCCCTAAATCCTTTGACACTCTTCTTACTGGGCAGTGGAGTCTATATCCCCTCCTCTCAAATCTGGGCTGGATTGGGACAGCTTTGATCAATACCATTTGACAGAAGTGATGCTATCGACTTTCCAGAGGGAAGAAAATGCCTTGCAACTTCTTATTCTCTCAACCCGTTTGCTCTGGGGGAAGCCAGATGACATGAGAGGCCAAGTGTAGGTCAAGCTCTTCCAGAATTTGCGATTTCATAAAATCATGAGCATATTAAAATGGTTATTGTTTTAGATTACTGATTTGGGGGGTCATTGTTATTCAGCAATAGTAACTGAAACAATAGAGTAGATTTATTTTGCGTTTAACATATGTCAGGCATTGTACTAAGCAATTATATACATTTTCCCACTTGATACTCTTAACGATGCTCTAAGGTAGGAATCGTGCTCCTCATTTTACACAGGGGGAAGCCGAAGCTCGAGAGGTCAAGTGGCTAAACCAAGGTCACACAGGACTTGGTATGTAGTATAGTAAGACTGGAGCTCAAACTCAGGGCTGTCTCGGCTCCAAAATATTTTGTCACTTTTGGGAAACAATACTGAGGACTCAGTTCCCTTTAAGGCAAGCCCCCCAGGCATGCTGCTACAGAAATGTTTCTACCTTCCAAGGAGTATCTGGAAAGTTCCAAATATTATCTCTGCGTTTTTCCTTTTCATTTAATGCTTTGCTCTTTTCAACCTGCATATTGTAGGTGCTGTTTTAGTCCTTTAGTTTTAGGCTATAGACATGATTTTAGGCTTAGGTCACCTGAACCTCAGTTTAAATGAGCTAAACTGTATCCTCTCCCGGGTGAATCTCGTAGGATAAGTTTCTGGAGGGTGGAGATGGCTTTGGATTCCTCTCTGCTTCTACGACAAGGCCCTTCACTGATGAGGGGGCATGTGCCCACATCACTGTGTTAAGGTTCAGACAGTGCCTGCCATATCGTGGGTGCTCAATAAATATTTGTAAATGAATGAATCAATGAAAGTAAGGAGTTATAAAATACATTAGTGATTCCTAGAGAAAGTCTTAAATTAATAGTATTATTTGAATATTGAGACTTCCTAACACACAGAAAAACCTTCCTTTTGGGTCTCATTTTGGAGTGGAGGGACCCTCACAGGCCATTTAAATCACACTGTAGAGACAGCTTCCTTCTCGCCACTGTCTCTCTTTGCAGCCCTGCTGGTTCTGGATCACAGGCCCACCGATACATTGGGCCTCTGTCAGCTGCCCTCGCCCCAGGATCTCCCTCCTTTGTTGCCCAGAGGGGAGGCTTTACAGCAGCCCTCATACTCTGCTCCCTCAGAGAGTGGGAAACGGGCTCGCAGCGCTCCTGGCTGTCAGGAGGAGGGGCAGACAGAGCAGGCTGCGCCTAAGGGAGGGGCAGTCGAGGGCACGTGTGTGCCCATGGCAGGAGAAAGCCAGGTATGGTACTTACTTGTCACTTGTCAGAGGAGCAGGGAGGATGGTTTTAGAGCTGCTTCTAAAGGTGGGCTCCTGGCAGGGCGGGGATGAAAGCCCGCATCCCAGCTCACTGACAACTTTCCATTAACTAACAATACAGGGCCTTCATTTTCAAGGCCAGGGTGGGCAATTGTTTGGACATCCACAATGATAATTATAGCCACCATGTATTGTGCTTATGGGTATTATGTGCCAGATGTGCTGTTCCCATGATAACAAATTCTCATAACTTACCTGCAAGGTAGCTCTCACCATCCCCATTTTACAGCTAAGGAAACTGAGACTCAGAGAGATCAAGTCACTTGTCTAAGGTCACACAGCTACTAAGCGGTAGAGCTGTCATTCAGAGCTAAGTTTTCATGCCTTCATTCATCCAACCAGTATTTACTGAGTCCTTAGTGTGTATGCTCCAGGCATTGTTGTAGCACTGGGAATATCACAGTGAACAAGGCAGATGAAGGCCCTGCCCTTAGATTCTAGTGGAGGAGAGAGACAACAAATTAGGAGACGTGTCAATGAATCGGCAGAGTATTTTCTGATTTCAGTAGGCCTTGTGAAGGAGAGTGAGGTGAAAGAGAGTGGTTGGAAGGAGAGAGGTGGGCAAAAGATGAGTCTACCCTTAAAACCTGTGCTTCACCTCGTCTGAAGGCTGGGCTACGTCTGGGTTATGCATACGGAATTACAACCCGGGGATGGGATGTGACCAGGGCACTTTGGTGTCATAGAAACCGTAAGATCTATTAAAGCTGGGCATCACTGCTAGACAAAAGGGGGAACAGATTTTCTGGGAGAACAGATGTTGGACTCAGAGTCAGTAGACCTGGATTCTGGTCCTAACTTAGCTGCTGATTTCCTGTGCAATCTTCGGCAAGGTGCTCAGCCTCTCTGGGCCTCATCTTTGCAATGGTGCCTGTTGCCTCCTGGTGAGCAGGGTCATGTGAGAAAAGCTGCCTTGCACCCCTACGGTGCCCTAAGATTCTGAGACCACCCCCCCCTTTCCTCTCCACTCTTTTTGAATTGACCGGAGTTTTGCTTCACAGGAGACTGGGGGAAAGCAGGCCAGGGAGGGTGAATTCAACTTGCTTTTCCCTTGGCTGTCCTGAGCCTCTCTCCTCCCACCCTCCTGTCCTGGTGGCATTGGGGACGTGAGAGACGCGCTCTCTGCTACCATTGATAGCAGCTTGATAGTAAGCTGCCCCTTTGTCACGGCAGGATTTAATGTACTCTCTGTTTTTGGCACTCTGTGCCTGGGAGTCCCCTGCTGCCTCTTCCTCTATCAGAAACCTCCACTCTCTCCTCTCTTTGTCGCTCTGATTCCTGCTCAAAGGCTTTAGAGTTATCCCTTTCAAGCACATGTGCTGCTGCAAATCTATTTCCCCACTGGCACCTTTTGCTTTGTTGGGAGCAACCTGTTGGTTTTTCTGAGCCGGCAGTACATTGTCTCCGATGCCCCACCCCTCCCCCATCCCCTGGGTCCCTGCTTCCTTCTCAGGCTTCTGTGCGGTAAGAATCTCCCCCGGGTGGGGGGGGGGAAATTTCTTTTTCTGTGTCTGGGGCTGGTCCCTGGCTGATGTGTGCCCCCAAACCCTGTTCTCCTTGGTATTCTCTTTCCTTATTCTGACTTCTTTGTTGTAAACTCCATACAGAGAGAGGGGTTTCTCACGCTGTAATTTACAGACCTCTGCGCTGTAAATTCACATGACTCGGAAGCTCTGGGCAGAAGCTTCGTGGTGTGTGTGTGTGTGTACCTATAAGAATGGTAGATGTATAGATGGTGGATAGATGATAAATAGATAGAGTTTATGCACATGCGTGTGAATACATGTAAGCAATATCTCAGAGCTTTATAGAAGGAAGGGGTGGGTCTCTGTCACCTGCCTTCCCTAACCCACCAGACAGAGAATTAATCACTCCCTCTATTGTCCTTTTGAAACAGACGACCCCACATTCACCCAGCTGATGAGCGGCAGAACAGCCGTTTAGACCTAGATCTTTCACTATTCCATCAGTTCTTAACGAGCCCTCGCTGGGACCCAGGAACCTTACACGGTCCTTGCAGTGGCCAGTTTGCTGGTGTTGGTGCAGCTGTTGATGTTCCAGCATGTGAGCAGGTAGGAGTGTGGAGCAGATCTGGAGCTTTGTAGGAAGAAGGGCTCAGCCCCACGCCGGCCTCCTCCCCACCGCACGCAGACTTGTTCAATCTCCCCCGCCGCCGCATCTTTCCACCCCTGCAAGTGCCCACCATCACGCTGGCTCCTTTCCACGTCTGCCTTCCCAGCTAGACCACCAACGTGCTGACAGCGAGGACGTCTGCATCCCTGCACCTAGCTCTGTACCCGGCATGCAACAAGTGCTCAGCTGAGAGATGTCAGCACATTTTTTTGAAGATGGAAAGTGACAGATAAATGAAACTGACTTAGCAGAGGAGAAAGAGCTGAGACCTCGCCTGTCAGGATTAAGGGAAGCAAGCTTATTCCACCCCAGAGCCCTGGAAAGTCTCAGAAGTTGGAGGCACTGAGTACCTCTGATGCTAAAGGTTGGGAGATCTAGGCAGTAAGACAGTGCAGAAGTCTTTATAAAGAGCAGGTACTGCGGATTTCTCCCAAGCCATGAGGTAGGCAATGGGCCCTACTTGCGGCAGCAGTGTCATGGAGGTCAGCTCTGGACAAAGCGAAAGAACCTCTAACCTCAAGGACACCAGCCTAGTGGGGAGGGTGAGCACATTAAGAACAGGGGCTTGAAGGCAAGTCTCCCTTCTGATCAGTGAGCCTCCACACTCGCCTTTCCCCCTCTGTCACTTGGCCCCCTGAAGACAGGCTTCCAGGACTTGTGCTGCCTGCCGGAGTTTGGGACAGCCATGTCAGGAAACTAACCAGTTAAGGGAAGACACGTGAAGAATGACATTCGGGAGATCCTGATACACGAGCTGGCTCACAGTACCTCACTGGTAGTGAGACCTCCTGTCAACGTGTCCCATCCACACACACACAGCTTCCAACTGCTTCCTACGACAGTCACTTCCATCTGACCGGGCAGCCAAGGGTCGCCAGACATTTCAGGAAAGCTTCTATTCTGAAGACTGGACAGAAGAAAATGCAGAAACACAGAAAAACTGTAACACATTAATATAATCAGAGTAGTAAAATAGGTTATATCTATGGAACAGGGACCCACTGTAAAAAAGAACATTCAGGGCTTCCCTGGTGGCGCAGTGGTTGAGAGTCTGCCTGCCGATGCAGGGGACACGGGTTCGTGCCCCGGTCCGGGAGGATCCCACATGCCGCGGAGCGGCTGGGCCCGTGAGCCATGGCCGCTGAGCCTGCGCGTCCGGAGCCTGTGCTCTGCAACGGGACAGGCCACAACAGTGAGAGGCCCGTGTCCCGCAAAAAAAAAAAAAAAAAAAAAAAAAAAAGAACATTCAGAAGAAAAGGGCAAAGAGATGGAAAATAGGAGGAAGATGTAAGAAAATGAGAGGATCAGCCAGGATGTTCAACATTTTGTTAATAAGCTTCCAAAATTAAAAAAAAAACAGGGAAATATAGGGCAGGGAATTTTCTAAGAATCAATACTGGCAGTTTTCTTAGAACTGAAGGACATGATTTTCCTGACTGGGAAGGTCCATGGAGTGCCCAGCACACACACACACACACACACACACACACACACACACACACACCCCACATATATACACACACCACACATACATGCATACCACAAGCACATACACAAAAAAACACATATACACACATCCTACACCACACATACAAACACACCACACCCATGCATACACCCTATACCACATACCACACACTCACAAACTACACACATCACATACACACACACTCACACTCAAACCAAGAGCCGTTACTTTTCAGAATACTAAGCATCAAGATGGGATCCTAAAATTCTCCAGGCTAAGAGGACAAGTTAAGAACAGAATGCAGACAGCAAGTCATGGGGCAGAAAAGCCCTGTGATTATTCTCCAAGCTGTGGCCTCCTGGAGATTCCAGCCCTCATGAATGAGAGAGGGTGTGATTTATGGATTTTTCAGTGAAGAGGAAACTGGCGGACGATAAGCACTTTGCAATGGACTCACTTTGAAACGCTGCTGAAGGTTAAGCTGCTACCAGGAGCCCCAGCAAGTCCTGCGGTGTCTTCTGCGTGTCACCGGAGCCCTGCCTTCACTTGCAAACATAGTCACTCACTGCATCACTGACTGAGTCTGAGCTGAGACATTTTATCCTGAGGGGGATTTGAAGGGAGCCCATAGGAAGGGTCTAGAATTGGCCCCGTGACTTGTGGTGCCTGGTCAGCAGGGACGGGGCTGGGCTCTCCCTGGTGCAGGTGGACACAGTCACAACCGCCGCCCGCGAGCCCCTGGCCTGACCAGCGCATGGACGCCTGCCCCTGCTGAGGCTAAGCTGCCATTGTGCAGTGCAGGCAGGGGACCCTGCGGAGGCCGGAGGCCAGGCAGGGACGCTTCTGGAGGTGTCACTCCTCACCAACGCACGATCTGTGTACCCGAGTTCACCAGTTCCCCCTCTCTGGGGCTGTTCTGTTTCGGGGGTCACTCAGGCTCACTCCCCTCCCCACAAAAGCTACTGAGGGGCACCTCAGGTGGAGGACGTCCAGAGCTGGGTTGGAATCCCAGCACAGCCTCTTGCCCTGAGCACGTTCCTTCTGTAACTTCTCTGCACCTAAGTTTCTCTTGTAGCAAACTGATGGGATTGAACAACAAGATTTCTAAGGCCTTTTCCAAATCCAGGCCTCTGTCATCCCTGGGGATTTATGATGAATAAGACATGGGCTTTCTCCTCAAGGGACTTGGTGGCTTGCAGCCCAGTCAATATAATGTATAGAAAATTACAGCACGGGCAAGTCTGCAGGCATTTATTGGACTCCTGTATTTTTTTCACTAGCCATGAGATCCACTGAGATATATCCTGAATGCCTTGCTTAGAGGTGCAGTTTATCTTGCTGGTCAGCAGGCCTCCCTCAGCTGCATCAGAGAGATTTATTCTGTTGAGATGATAAAATTTAACAGTTCTCTCTTGTTCTCTGGACTTTTGTGAATGCTGTTCCCTCTCTCTGCAATGCCCTTCCTGTTGAGCTCCCAATTATCCTTTACAATTCAGCTCCTGCAAAATGTTCTTTGCGAAGGCTCATTTCAACCTCTCTCACACACCTGGTGGACATATTTTGAATGAATGAAGGAATAAATCAGTGTGTGACATGTGGGCCTCTGGAACTTTGTATTTTTAGGCAGTCAGGCACCTGCCACGCACATGCTCAATATCCTTTTTCCTCTATTGGTTAAAGCCCTCGGAAGTCATCCTTTCCCGGGCCTCCCTGCTGAGGTCAAGCCTCAAAAAAACAGAAATTGTTGGTTCCCTTGTTCCTTCCCTTCAGCTCTGCAACCATGGGGCCCAGGAGAGCTGTACCAGCTGTGAGCTGACTTGTTAGATTAGCAACTGTAAGGGACAGAAACATCTGTTGGCACCCCTGTGTCACTAATCATTGTCATGGTTTCCATCCTGGCTGTTGACACCTGCAGCTGAGCCCAGAGTTCTGTGATCTGAGACTGGTGATTGGTAAAATGCCACTTCAAGTGCACGCCTGTCAGAGCAGTCAATGTCAGCTGCATAGCCTGGCCCCAGGGCAGGCAGCTGACACGGGTGAAGGTGGTAGAAACTGGGTCCAGTGCAATGAGCTGGGCACCTCACTTTCTGAGTTTTGAGTGATGCATGAGGCTGTCTCCTGATATCACGTGTTCTTGTTGATGGCTCATACTCTGACAGAATGTGTAAAGTGACAAGGTTTACATATGTCACTGGCAGTGTAGTTACAACACTTTCGTAGACAACCAGAGAAAAGGGTTAAGAGGTAAAGGTGGGAGATTCTGTCAATCAAAAGCAAATTTCAGTGAAACAAGTCTGACAAAAGATTGATAGCTTTCATATATAAAAAGCACTTACAAATCAATAAGAAACAATACTACAATAGGAAAATGAAGTAAGGAGAGAAATATCTCATGGAAGAGCTATAAAACAGCAATGAACATAGAAACATGTTCAGCTTTGCTAATAGTAAATATGCATATAGAAATGAGATTTTTTTAACTTATCAAACTGGCAAAGTGCTTTGAATAATTAATCTGCAATTTTCGTGAGAGGAAAATAAGATAGTCACATATTCTTTTGGGAATGCAAACTGGCATTACCTTTCTGGAAAACAATTTTGTAGTATGTACCTAGAGACTTAAAACTGTTCCTGATACATGACCTTTAATTCCTCTTCTAGAAATGTCTGCCAAGGAAATAGAAACTGGGACAAAGATTTATATGTACAGAGATGTTTATTGCAGAATTATTTGGAAGCAGCTCAAATGTCCAACCATAGTGGAATGGTTAAGTAAACTGTAATATAACAACACAGAGAAATATCACACTATCATTAAAACAATGCTTCTGAAGAATTTTAAATGACATGGGAAAATACTCATGATATCATTTTAACTGAAAAAAGCTGTACAGAAAATTATATGTACATTGTAAATTCAATTATGTAAATACTGCTCCCCATCAAATACTATCTATTTTCAGAAAAAATGTTGGAGGAAAACTACAAAAATAAAGTGGTTATCTCTGGATCAAGAGATTATTGTTAATTAAAATTTTCTTCTATACATTTTCTGAATTTTCCAGAGTTTCTAATTTACCCACTTATTCATTCTACAACTTTACTGAGTACATCCTATGTCCCTGGCACTAGTGTAGGCACCAATTAGAAAAACCTACCAACATTCTCTCTGTCTATGTTTGTGGGATTGGAAGCAGACTGCTGGGGTTTAATCCTGGTTCTATTGCTCGGGGTCTACTCTCTAGGCCTCATTGTCATCAGGAATAAAATACAGGACGATACTAGTAACAATCTCATTGTGTGCTTGCAAGGATTAAACGACATGATACATAAAAAGGGCCTGGCTTAGGGCACGGAAACTGAAGTGTATCCATCACAGGGAAAGCCACACAGAGAGAGCCCCTCCATCTCCTTCCCGGCCACCGAAAACGCAGCCTGCATGGAGGTGTAGAGTGAAAAGGGTGTTCCTCTTCTCCATCAGTGCCCCTCTCTTGCCACATAATCCTGTTCCTATCCTTGGAGGTGCCACATGAAACAGTTTTGTTAGTTTGCTTATCTTTCCCCAAAATGCTTTCTCTGCATCCACGCGTCTGTGTAGATACAGAGTACTCCAACCCTTTAGGACAGATCTAATCGTGTCCATTTGTCAAATAAGGAAGCAGAGGCTCAAGGATGGTCAGTAGGGTGACCATTTTCACACAGATGGTTGGAGCCAGCCCAGAAATGCAGACCTCCGTCCCTCTAATGCCAGTGTCCAGGCCTTCTGGACTGGCCCTTTGTCTCTGAGAGCCAGAGAACCCAGACAGGGTTCTTTACCTTATAAAGAACATCATCTCAAGGCAAAACCAGGGCATTAGAAACTCTGAAATCAGAGACACGGTATTTTTTTTTCCTACTGCCACTTAAATCTTACTCAGTGGGGATAGCCCTCCCCTTTGCCCTGGAAGCCAACTTGAGCAGACCCATGATCCCTGTTTCCGACTTTCGTTGACCAAGTCCTGTGTTTCTGTGACCAACGGTTTGGAGGCATCCAGTCTTCTCTTCCCAGCTGGCCTGATTCCAGCACAGACTACGGACGGGAGAGGGCTGCTTCCCTTCTTCCCATCTCCTTTTCCACCCACGAGCTGCTGTCTCCACTGACAGTCCCAGGGACTGCAGGCTGTCTGCATTTGTCAGATGTTTATAGCTGCCTCATGCTTTGGCCAGCACATATGGCAGTTCCGAGAGACCCCCTTGCTGGGCCCGTGTAAGCACCCCAGCACAGTGGGTAGGGATTTTTTGCAGTGGGTAGGGATTTTTTGGGTGGCCAGGCTTGACAACCTCACACTCTACAACCTATTATGGGTGGATCCCGCTTACCATGTCAAGCCACACTCTTGGGAAGGAAGGTCGATTTCAGTATGGTCCCAACACTCCCTGGTAACCCAAGATTTGACCCCCAAGATTCAGGAACCATTTCTTTTTTGCCAAAGCAGGGGAGGGCAGTGCATAGGTCAACCAGTCACTTACAAACGGGATGGAGCCACCATGATTGTTTCAGGGATGTATGTGTGTGTGTGTGTGTGTGCGCACTCATGTACATATACACTGGGTCTCTGATTTATAGATGGAAAATAGAAACTCAGAAAGATGGAGTGTCTTGGGTAAGGTCTTTGGCTACTTGTGGCTACTGTTGTGGCTACCGTGGTGAAGTCAGAACCCAAACTCAGGTCTTCTGACTCTGGCCAGAGCTCTCTCTGGGAGAGAGCTTCATTGTCTCTGGAAAGAGGAAATGAGATTGATCATCTCAAGGGACTGCTCAAGTATCCCAGGGCTGTGAGATTATGTCCCTTCTCTGGCTCCAGAAAGGAGAGTAGCTCCCTGTCACCATGCATGGATGGGACTTCAGACGGTCCTTTATGGGTGACCTTGCTCCCCATGGCTCAGGCTCACGAGTGGCCCTCCGTTAAGAATCAACAACACGTCCTGTCGTTTGGGGGCCACCTGGGTGCCGAGCCCAGAGCTTGGCTCTTTGTACACATTATCTCTGAACAACAATGGAGAGACATTAAGAGTAGTGGGTAAGAAACACTAGAGGATGTTTAATAGCCTTACTACTTCCCAAAGAGAAGTCAAAGAAAAGGACCTAAATAAAAATTATTTAAAAAACCAACACATAAAGAGCAGCATTATTCGTAGTCATTAAAAAGTGGAAATAACCCAAACGCCCATCAACTGACGAGTAGATAAAGTGTGGTACATTCATGCAATGGGATATTACCCTCCATGAAAAGGAATGAAGTGCTGTTACATACTACAACGTGGATGAACCTTGAAAATGTTAAGCTCTAAGTGGAAGAAGCCAGACATGAAAAGACAAATATTGTCTGATTCCTTTTCTATGAAATGTCCAGAAGAGGCAGATGTATAGAGAGAGAAATTAGATGGGTGGTTGTGTGGTGCTGGAATGAGGGGAGAATAGGGCAGGACTGTTAACAGGTTTCCCTTTGGGGTGATGGAAATGTTTGAAAAGTAGATTGTGAGGATGGTCGCACAAGTCTGTGAATATACTAAAAAACATTGAATTGTGCACTTTAGATTGGGTGGATTTTATGGTTTGCGAATTACATCTCAATTTTATGGTACATGAATTAAAAAACCAAGAAAAAAAAAATCCAAATGGCCATGCCATGAGGATTTTACCTGGCTTGTTTGCTGAGGGACCTAGGAATCCAATTGTAAAAATTAATCAATGCATTCACTTTGAAAATGGAATTACAGTGTGTGTTTGTGGTTCCAGAAATCCATCCCTTCTCAGTCTCTGTATTAGGACTGAGGCCTATTAGCTCCGTATTAGAAGTCTAATCTCCTGCTGAAGATGTGAGAATAAGTAATTTACTTTCAGTCAGTCAAATGTGTTAAGGGGGAACTCTTGAGGTAGTCCAGGGCAAGAGGGATTGTTTTGTTTTTCTAATGTTATTGAAGGCCCTAGGGAGCAACTGGCAGCCTCTCCGCAGCTGGGTGAGTTCTCTCAGCAGGGGGCCCAGAGGGCTGGAATCCTCAGCAAATCATCCAGACAGCCAGGACCATGAAATCCAGACAGACCCCCAAAAGGTGACCCCCGCAGCCCCAGTGCCCTCTGAAGCCCTCCGGGTAGGCTGGCTTCCATTTCTGGTTCAGCGTGGCCACTGAGGAATGCCAGACATCTCCACGCCTGGCAGCCACAAGGCCACCAGGTGTGCTCGGGCCAGAGGGAAGGTTTAGGGCTGGGGAGGTGTTTCTGCTCTTTCTTCCTGATGCTCATGGAAGCCCGCCCCAAACCTCCCCGCCTCTATCCCTCTCCTGTTTCTGCTCCACTGCTGGCTGAGAGCATGGACAAACCTCTGCTGGAGGCCCATCTTCTTGGGGGTGTCATTTCTTCGGGAAATGGTTGGGCTAATTGGAGACAGGTGTCCGCAGGTGCTAACACGCAGACTCCCACTGGAGAAGTGGGTGCAAAGTCAAACCACATGGGCTACTTACAATAAGTGAGGTGTGAGCCTCTGGCCCTTTACCTTTTCCTCCTTCTTCCTGCTCTTACCCTCTCCCTGCAGTACGAAGGGGACAAAACCCCCCAAACTGCCCCCTCTGCCCCACTCACATGTCAGGTGGTGTGGCTGTGGTTTCCGCACAGCACTTTGCTGGTGCAGCAGAGGGAAGGGCAAAGGCTTCTGGGAGCCTGTTCTTGCCCGGGTTCTTGAACTTGGCGTGATGTCGGGAAACAAGAGGAGCAAGATTCTGAGAAGAGCCAGGGACAGTATGTGGAAGTGGGTCCTTTGAGAAGAGGCCCAAAGAACTGGGGCCTTTTGCCTGAAGGCTGGAGACCCTCTGTTCACATGTATTAGGAGCCCACTTAACCAGCAGGTTTGGCACTTTGGGGAAAAATACATTTAAACATTTTCAAGCTGAAAACTCCTCTCTGGGTGTCCAGTCCCACTCTCCACTTTCCAGACAAGAAAACTGAGGCTCCAGTGTGACCACCACACGGGCAGACAGCCAAAAAATCATTGTCAAGACCAATGTTAAGACACTTTTCCCCTATGTTTTCTTCTAGAGGTTTTACAGTTTCAGGTCTTATGTTTATGTCTTTAACCTATTTTTGAGTTGATTTTTGTGTATGGTGCAAGACAGTGGTCCAATTTCATTCTTTTGGGTGTGCATACCCAGTTTTCCTGATACCATTTGTTGAAGAGACTATTCTTTGCCCATTGTGTATTCTTGGCACCCTTGTTGAGAATCAGTTGACTGTATATATGTAGGTTTATTTCTGGGAGTTTTATTCTGTTCCGTTGGTCTATGTGTCTATCTTACAACCTATGGAATGTGAGAAAATATTTGCAAACCATTTATCTGATAAGGGGTTCATATCCAAAATATATTTTTAAAAACTTCTACAACTCAATAACAAATAACCTGATTTAAAAATGGGCAAAGGACTTGAATAGACATTTTTCCAGTGAAGAGATCCATTCCACCAGGTATGTGAAAAGGGGCTCAACATCACTAACTATCAGGGAAATGCACATCAACCACAGTAAACTATCACCTCATATCTGTTACATAAAAAAAAAAACAAGAACATCAACAGAAGATAACAAGTATTGGTGAGGATGTGAAGAACATGGAAGCCTTGGACAGTGAGATTCCACTTCCAGTTGATGAGAATGTAAAATGGCACAGCCACTGTGGGAAACAGTATGGAGGTTCCTCAAAAAATTAAAACTAGAGCTACCATATAATGTAGAAATCGCATTTCTGGGTGTACCTCTTTTTATTGAACTTTATTGTGCTTTACAGTTACTTTTTTTTTAAAAATAAATTGAAGGTTTGTGGCAACCCTGTGTGGAACAAGTTTATGGGTGTCATTTTCTCAACAGCACTTGCTCACTTCCTGTCTCTGTGACACATTTTGGCAATATTTCAAACTTTTTCATTATTCTTATATTTGTCATGTGATCTGTGATCAGTGATTTTGATGTTACTACTACAACTCAGATGATGTTCAGCCTTTTTAAGCAAAAAGCACTTTTTAATTAAGGTATGTGCTTTTTTTTAAGATATAATGTTATGGCACTCTTAACGGACTACAGTCTACTGTAAACGTAACTTTTATAACCACTAGGAAGCCAAAAAAATTCGTGTGACTCACTTTATTGTGATAGTCACTTTAATGCAGTGGCCTGGAGCCAAACCAGCAATATCTCTGAGGTATGCCTGAATATCCAAGAAAACTGAAATCAGGATCTTGAAGAGATCTCTGCACTCCCGTGTTCATTGCAGTGTTATTCACAATAGCCGAGACTTGGGAACAACACATGTGTTCATTGTCAGATGAATGGATAAAGATATTGTGGTCTACAGATATAATGGAATATTATTCAGCCTTAAAAAAGAAGGAAATTCTACCATTTGCAAAAAATAGATGAACCTGGAAGTGATTATGCTAATTGAAACAAGTCAGTCACAGAAGGACAAATACTGCATAATTCCACTTCTATATGGAATCTAAAATAGTCAAACTCATAGAAGCAGAGAATAGAATGGTGGTTGCCAGGGGCTGGAGGGAGGGGAAAATGGGAAGTTGCTATTCAATGGGTATAAAATTTTAATTATATACAATGAATAAGTTCTAAAGATCTGCTGTATAATGTAATGCCTATTGTTAACAATATGGTGTTGTACATTTAATTAAAAACTTAATAAGGCAGATCTCATAATGATTCTTACCACAAAAATTTAAAAAACGTGACACAAGAAAACTTTTGGAGGCGATGGATACGTTTATTACCATGATTGTGGTGATGGTATCACAAGTATATGCATACGTCTAAGTTCACCAATGTATACATTGAACAGGTACTTTTGGTTTTTTTGGTGTATGAATTATACCTCAATAAAGCTGTTAAAAACAAACAAAAAAGACCTTGAAGCTTTCTGCTAGATACTAGACATTATTGGTTACCTATCTAACAGCCATCAGCTTTCTTCCTCTTTGCCTGCCTTCTGCACAGAGGCTGAAAAAGTCAGGTCCTCTCTTTCCCAGCCTTCCTTGTATTGAGGGGTGGTCATCTGACCCAGTCCTGGCCAGTGAGATATAAGAGAGAAGTCTGGAACACCTGGAAAAAGCTGTTTCTTCTCATTAAAAGGAAAGAAGTTCCAGAAGAGAAGACACTTTTCCACCCACTCCCTTCCTTTCTGCTCGGACATGACTGAGTGAGGGTGATTCCTGGAGCTATAGCAGCCATTTTGTGGTCATGAGGTGAGACAAAATGACACGAGAGAAGACAAGACATTGAGGTTGCATGACAAAGAGGTGGGATGAGCTGGGTCCTTAATGACATTACTGATCCGGCCCCAGCACCAAAATCTCAGTACCGCTTGTCACAGAGATTATTAAATGCCTTTATTGTTTAAGCTATTCTTAGGCAGGTACAACACTTGCAGTCAAACATATACTGATACATTAACATCCTAGAATTCTGTAACATGTATTATCCATTTACAGATGATAACTAAAGTCCCTGGGAATGATGGGTGTTCCTTCTGTTAGTGTCACTCTTTGCCTTGCCGCCTCTTCACCTGGCTGCCTCCTATACATCCTTCAGCACAGATATTCCTTCCTCCAAGAAGCCCCTGCCC
Source organism: Monodon monoceros (assembly GCF_005190385.1). Classification (NCBI taxonomy): domain Eukaryota; kingdom Metazoa; phylum Chordata; class Mammalia; order Artiodactyla; family Monodontidae; genus Monodon; species Monodon monoceros. The sequence goes on along the minus strand of NW_021703772.1, from coordinate 101,381,116 downwards.
CCACCCTGTACACTGGGAAGGCTGTCTTTGCGCTAGCCTTTTGTCCTTACCTATGTTGTGCATTGCAGTTACCTGGGCATCTGAGCTTCTTTCTCATTGTGCTGTGAGTTCCTGCAGGGCAGAGGCCATCTCTTCTTCACACACACACACATCTCTAACATCATGGAAAGCTAATGAGGTCTCCTAAGGCTGTGAGTGGCAAAACCTCATATCAAACTAGCTTAGAGAAAGGGGAGACATTGAACAAGGAGGGGTATTGCGCAAACTCAAACGAACTGTTGAATAGTCAAGTGAAGCGGGTGGGGCAGAGATACCAAAAGGCCCCAGGAACACTTGGAATCAGGAGTTCAGCTACCTCCAATATTCACTCCTTGTTTGTCTCTGTTTCTCCCTCTTTCTCTGACATTTCTGCCTTCTCTCTTTGTGTTTACTTCATTACCTTTTGTTGCTCCCTCCATGGGGTGGGAGACACTGCCACTCAGTTTTTGGAAGGGGGCGATGGGGGGCTTCCACAGGCCTGCCTGGTGCCCCTCTGGCCGTCTCCCCTCCAGATGTTGTCCCCTCGGGGGTGGTGAAGGGACTCGTGTCTCCCAGGCTGAGCTCTGTTGGTCTCCCTTCCCGTGGCCACTGCAGGGACACGTCTAGGTAACTGCCTGTTGGGCTGAGCAGGTGGGCTCTGGAGGGCATTCTGGAGGAGGCACGCAGTGGCAGGGGTCTGTCAGCAGTCTCTGAGCGACACCCCATGGGCCTGGGGGCGCATGCTCAGTTGGAGGCTGGCTGACTTTTTTCCCTTGGCCACGGAGCCTCTACCTGAGCGACAGCTGGTATCTGAGTGACAGCTGGGAGAGGATTCTGGTGTTTCCTTTCCCAACCACTCTTGGAGAATGTAGACCTCACCCTGTTAACCCCATCATTCAATTAGTGCAAAAAATAAATCAGATAGAAATCCCTGTGTCCCCACTGACAACTCAAGTCCTGCATTCAGGCCCCCCGCCCCCCACCCCCGTGGGTGGTAGGCGACGTGCCCTTTCAGTGGCAGGGAAGAGAAGCTGGCTATATATCAGGATGGGAAGACCCTGGGAAACCCTCTCCAGTGGTTTCTAGAGAAAGCCCCTCAGGTAATCCAGCCTGGCACCAGTCCATGGACCTGGGGAACCCCTCTAGTCAACTACTCTCTAGAAGAGTGGGTCCTAAACAGGGTGCCACATGGGAATCACCCAGGGTTCTCAAAACCTAGCACTGGTCTCCAAGAGGAAGCTGTTGTTCATCTATGGTTAGCCACAAGGTATATGGCTGGCCTTTAAGTCAACCTCCTTTCCTCTTTCTTTCCCCTGGTCCTGGGGAGAATTAGTCCATAAATCTCATCATAGATTAGGTTTTTCACATAAGTGGGATTATCATTTTGAACCTGGAGTTGGCATACAAACCAGAAGTGCTCATTGCCTTGGTGGAGGGTTCACAAGCAAATCAGCTGGGAAGTGGGAAAGGGCAGGGATCTGTGGACAGGCTGAGATGGACAGGGTGAGCTGGGCCGCTGTGTAGGGCTGTCCCATTCAGAAATTGCGGGAGTGGCCTTCTGCCACATTGCTCCGCCCCTCTCCCCAAGTGCAGAAGTGGCTGTCACCTTTCTCAGCAAACAAGCTGGGTCCCCTGCCCTGTATCAGGGACATGGCAGCATCTGCTGTGGGCGGCTTCCTTCATGCCTCTCTCCAGTGTTAGAATTCTGGGTGGGAGGAGGACTGAGGGGTAGGCTGTTCATGTCAAGATGAGGGTCAAGGCTGGCGGGGGGGAGATGCAAGAAAAGTCTAGTAGAAAACCCAACTGGAGGGACTAAGAAGGATTTTAGAGGTAGGATGGACTCAGACAACATGAGGACATTCTATGTGGGGGTCATCCAGCATTCCCCCACCAACTCCGTTGTCCTGGACTTTGGAGGGAAGATAATCCATGCATCACCAGTCCTCTATCAATTCTCTGCTATGGGAAAAGCTTTGTCTACATTAGGCTCTGATGGACAGACAGTAAATGAGACCTGACTGCTACCCATTCATCCATCCATTCAGTCCACTTCACCTATTGACACTGGTCTTACCAGGCCACTCCAGGTGCTGGGGTCTCCACGATGAACAGGATTCCAGTCCTCAGCTCTAGATGTAGAGACAGACGAATCAACAGACGGTTACAGTGCAGTGTGGGAGAGCAACAGTGGAGCATATACTGGGTACCGGGATGAACTAAAGGATGGAGGATAGGGTGGGTATGAGGGAGGATAGGAAGGAGGACACACCTCCTTAAAAGAGGTGCCGTTTGAGTTGAGCCTTGAAGACAAAGGTAAGAATAAGCAAGGAGTGTTTTGGGCAGGGGGAAAAAGCATGAGCTGGACTCTTGAGCCACTGCTGTTCCGTTTGAATCCTGGCTCCAGCACATTTTACTTGTGACTTTGGGTGAGTGACTCTTTCATGCTCTAGTTTCCCCATCTGCAAATGGGCATAATATTGATGCCCAGCTTTTAGGGTTATGTAAGCATTACATGAGTCTGTAATGCGTTTGGACCCGTGGTTTGCTATGATGCTTACTCGTATTGGTCATGGAAAGGTGTGGCCAGTTTGGGGAACTGAAATAGTTCCAAAAGGCAACAGTGTGGGTTGGGACAGGATCACAGTGAGAAATGAGACTGGAGAATAAGCAATCTGCTGGGGCCGCTCTTTCTCCTATGGGGGGGGGGGACCAGCAGAGTTTTCTTTGAAGAGCCTGATAGGCAGATTTATAAGCAAGACAATGACTTTCTCCTTAAGGAAATTGTGAACATGGGAGACAAAGACCAGCAACAATATAAGTGGGAGGTGATTCAGGTCCAAGGCAAGATCAGAGCTCATGTAGAGAAGGAGACTTCACAGCAAGGGCATTGGAGCTGGGAGTCGAGACCACACTGAATTAATCAATTTAAGAATCTCCTTGTAGGGCTGGCACATTCTGCTTTATGAATTGCTTTCACTTACCTGGTCTCAATAACTGCAGAGGAAGGCTACCAAGGGAAGGGTTGGTATCACTATGGTACAGCTGCGAGAACAGGCAGCCTAGTCCAAGGTCACTGGCTGGGCACTGAGACAACTAGCACTAAAGTCAGGTGTTACCCTGGCCTCTGACTCTATGCCTCTCACTGAAAAAGGGGACTGAGCTGGAGGGTGGGCAAGCCCTGTTGGGGAAAGCAGGCAGACAGCCACTGGACAGAGTGCAGGGTGACCCTGGGACTGACGCCATTCCTGGGTCACAGGGAATTTAAACTCGGAGGATTCTGGATTAGAGTGTTTGTGCACAGGGAGTGGGGCCTGGGAGGGAAGCAGGAATCAACAGAGAGGGGAGAATTAGAGAGATGGATTGGTCCAGTGATTGGGAGGAGAGAAATTAAGAAGGAGAAATCAAGCAGCAGCTGTTAAGAGAGACTCTAGTTCACCACAGCATTTTCTGCCCTGCTTCTCCTCTTCCTCTGTGGGAGAAATGAAGAGAGAGTGGAAGGGAAGCTCCAGAGGGAGGTGTGGGCCAGGTGTGCTCAGTGTGGGCTGCAGCCTGGGGCCAGGCACCAGTAGGTAACTGCAGAAATGGGGAGCAAGTGCCTGGAACTGTAAAGTGATTTCACATAGTCATGGCATCCACACTTGTGGTCAGTGGACTCATCTCATTGAATGGAGTATTGGCCAGTTTGGGTACTGTTGGATTCTGTGCTAAGCCACTGTCTTAGTCTGTTAGGACGGCTGTAAGAGAATATCATAGACTGAATGGCTTATAAGCAATAGAAATTTATTTCTTACAGCTCTGGGGGCTGGAAAATCAAGATCAAGGCACCAGCAGATTTGGTGTCTGGTGAGGGCCTGCTTCCTAGTTCATAGATGGCCATCTTTTCACTGTTTCCTTACATTGTGGAAGGGACAGGGAGCTCTCTGGAGTCTTTTTAATAAGGGCACTAATCCCATTCATGAGGGCTCCATCCTCATGACCTAATTACTTTCTAAAGGCCCCTTCTCCAAATACAATCTCATTGAGCATTATAATTTAACATGTGAATTTGGGGGCAGAGGGAACACAAACATTCAATGTATAGCAGTTACCGAGTTGCACATGGCATGTGCTGCATGCTTGTCACACCCAGTAGGGGCACAGTGGCCTTCATTGCAGGTAGTTGGGAAAGTTTAGGGTCTGCAGTATGACCAGGGGCTGGGCTGAGACTGGTTGTTCTAATGTGCTGCTGGGAGAATTAGAACTGAGTGTGATGGGACATCTTTGTGTGTGTTTTTATTTGGTATAACGAGGGATGATTGACTCTAAATTGGTAAGTCAAAGGTTGTAAACTGGCTGCCCACCAGCCAAATACGGCCCTTGGACCTTTTTGCTTGTCCTGCACATGCTGGTTCCCACGGTGTTTGGTAATATTTGAATCACGTGTCAACTAATTTCATGCAAATTGGTTGCTGGCTCTCTTGAAAAATCAGTTTACCTGGCAAACCTGGGCCACACTTCTGTTTGTCCCCAGCTGGCTGATGCTAAGCAGTGGCTGCCCTTCTAGATGGCACATGTGCCCCTCAATTCTCATCTCACCCTGCTCTGCTCAGACCTGGCCAGTTTCACTAATTTACATGGCCAGCCTGGCCTCTGTAGGCTTTTTGATGTGCCTGATTCAGTCAATTCAGTTTAATTCATCAGAAGTTTAATCAGATGTCTATTATGTGACTGGTACAGGGTACTTATTACTCTTTAAAAATCAGGCACCTATCACGTTTTGTGGAGGGTAAAAAGAGGTTTTTAAAATATGATCTCTCGTGCAAAGAGAATGGCGACTTGGCAGGAGGCAGGTTGTAGACATGAGATGCAGCGAGAGTCCCAAGCAAAGAGGCATATGGTTGGTGAGCAACAGATACTTCTAAGAGAGGAACAATTAATACTATGAGTTCCTTACGGATGTATAACACTGTACCTTTTCAAAGCCTCTCATGCACAATAGTTGCTTTGAAGAACCCTGGTGAGATAGGTGGAATAGGTAGGGCAAGAATTAGCTCTTCTTCTTTACTAAGGAAGGTACTGAGGCCAAGCGATGACTTGGCCAGGTCTGCCATTGAGGATGGAGTCTAAGCCAGGCCTCTGCATTCCAATCCAGTTCTCTTTCAAACCAAGCCAGGTGTCTGGGGGTAGATTCTACTGCCAAAAAGGAAAGCTCATGTGGTCTGAAGACTCTGGTTGAATGATTATTTCAATATGGAAGAATCATCCCGCCAAGAATAATTCATCAAAGAGTGAATCAGTTCAGAAATGGACGCACCCAGACTGTGTCATCACCTGGGGAATGAGTTCTTATCTTTCAATGCAGGTCATGCCTTGTGAAGTTTGAGAGAAGCCATTTGGCCTGGCCCATTTCCTGCAATGTGAGGTCGTAGGTGTATCTGATGATTTGGGCTGGAGTCTTTGCTGGAGACATCCCAGGTTCCTAAACCACAGAGAAATCCATGGACTGGATGCAGTGTCGGCTGAGTACCTAGGGCGACGCACAAGGACTCGGTGAGCCAAGTCTCCAAGGCAGCCATCTTCTCTCTTTTAGTCCCAGTTTTCCTACCCAGCTTCTGAGTAGCTCACTTTGCCTCTTGAGTCCAGTCTGAGGGATACCCACAAGACTACTGCTTCCCTGTGGGGAGACAGGAGGGGATGCGGGAAGCATGCTCCAGATACATTTCTCCAGCTTAGAGGCAGAAAAGTCTAATAGTTATGCGGTCAAAATGCCAGAACTTGAAAGGAAAGGTGTAGAGGATGATCGACGTAACAAAAGAGGTAATTTCTTAAGTGCCCACTACAAATGACTACAGTCAGTTACTTACTTTGCTTGTGTGTGTGTGTATGTGTGTGTGTATGTGTGTGTGTGTGTGTGTGTGATCTCAATTCAATTTCAAATAAATCCAAAGTTATCTGACTCCAAAACCCATATTTCCCACTCACTACTCTCCAAACTCTGCTGTGTCCCCTGATTGACAATGGAGGGAATTTTGTCCCTTAATCTCTGCTCTTTTTCATCCAGGTGACATTTCATTGAAGAGGTGGGCATAAGTCATTGGCCAATAAACAGATACACATTGCATGCAGCAAATTACAATAATTAGATTGTAATATTGATCCATTTTACATCTGTAGTCCTTATGTTTGTGTTTGAAACGGCCTGTAGGATTGAAGATGAGCAGGAAAGGAAATAATTACATGTTATCTGAATAAAATCTGCAGCAAATTACTTATAAAACTATAACTATCCAAACAGGATGACATTTACTTTATAAGTTCATGACTCCCTTTCTTTAAAGTTTGCTAAAAAGAGAGCAAAGTAATTACAGTTCTTTCTCTGATTGATTAAACATGACATATATGCTAATATGAAAGTAACGCTTGTCCTTTGTTACTCCATCGTCTGGCTTACAGTAATTTGCAAGGTAGCAGATAGAATTATTTCAGAGCTGCTAGTCTGAACTTTTCTATTCTAAAAATAGAATCTTGGGTCTCCTTTGCTTCAACCAAGAATTTATATTCCCTCTCTACGTTTCAACTTTCATATAGATGTGAAATGATGTTGCAGCTATTAGAGCCTCATTTTTTCCCCTCTTGTACATCAGAAAACACATGTTGCCACAACTGGTTCAGTAAAAACAAAACAGAACAAAACAAAAACCAATAACAAAAAAACCCCACCTGCTAAGATTTGCTTTAAAGCAATTATGTAGTTACTGGTCTGTCAGATGGAGTGTTTTTTACCTTCTGAATAAAATAATGTTAGACACGACTGAGAAAAAAACCCACAAAATTTAGAACATCAATGAAATATGCCACTTGTCAAGCTATAAGGAGGACTGTTCAATTTAAACCAGCAATTATTTAAAATATAGGTCAAGACCACATCCATCAAAATTAGCCCGTATTTTGAGATTATAATTACTAATGCAGCAACTAATTATTTTAAAATCCATATGAATGAAAGAATTAGAAACAAAATATAATAATGGCAGCACACATATATTGTGCTTACTATGTGGTAAGGTGTATGAACTCGATTAATTCCTGCAACAGCCTTGTGAGCTAGATCCCATTATGAGCCCGTTTTCCCAGATGAGGGCAAAGAAGCACCAAGAGGTAAAGAAACTTCCCCAAGGTCAAACAGTTATGAAGTTCTAGGTATCCAGTTATTTTCAGGTCATGCTACTGGAATATTCTATGGAAGGAAATAATCGAATTATTTGGTTAAAGAAGATAAAGAATAGATTCTCGACGGGAAAGTGGTGAAGTAAGCCTTCCCCTGGAACCCTGCCTCATCCTAGAACAGAATGGTCTGTGGGCCTCTGACCCCCTATGGCTTTGGTAACCCCCATGAGCCCAGAGACCCCTGTGCCTGAGAAGAAGGTAGACATAGGGCAGCGGGCCAAAAGCTCTGGTGGTCCACTCAGTCTCCTGGCTCAGCCCTGGTCCCTGGGGCTTCTCTGGCTAAGCTGAAGTTTGGCCCCAACCCCATCTCACCTTACTTTTCCGATTCTGTGCTGCCTCGGTCTCCCTGGCCCTGGAAAACTTGCTTATATGTTGTCTTCTTTAGAGAGACAGCGTGCTCAATGCTTCAAACATACTCCGAAGACACACCAGGGTCTGAGTCCTAGCTCTGAGACTTAGTAGCCTCTGGATGACTTTGAAACATTATTTCAGGGCTTTGTGTCTCAGTTTGCTCACCTGCAAAATGGGGATTTTCAGGGTATTTGTGAAGATCACATGATGTATGTCAAGCAATGGATTCATGGCATGTGCTGGAGTGCTAATACCCCCTCCCTCCCTTCCTTTCTTCCTTTTTCTTTTTTAAAAGGTCACCTCTCTCCAGATCTCAGATTCTTATTGCACTAGGCTGTTGACCCCTAAAAATTCCTTCATTTTTATATTCTGTGGTTCAAAACTGTGATTATTGAATAATCGAGACGCCTACAGGTCAGTTTCTATTTCAAAGACCCACGGACCCAATTGTGGTCAGGGTGATGCTTCTTGCTAGATAGTTGAATAATTAGTAATTCATTTAATGCACGTACACTGTGTCCAAAGAGGAAACAGACAAACTCATTTTGCCCTTGTGGGACTCATAATCCAGTCAGGGAGAGAGATAGACAGAAAGACAGGGAGCAGGTTTAGATTTAACCCCTTGCATGCTAGAATAGAATAGAGGCCTGCCCGAGTGTAACTGGCTCACGGGGGGAGCCATCCGAGGATGCATTTGGTTCCCTTCAATGCTGTGCCTGCTCTGTGCTCTCCTGGTGCCACTTACCTGGAGGCTGATGCTCAGTGTGGGGCCTTTGTCTCTTGCCCCAAACGGCAGCATCTTTGCCCCTAGTACCCTTACTACGTGGAACAACAGACCACTGCATCCTTCACAAGGCCAGAAAGCTGAGTGAGTTTGGAAGGATTTTCTCAGGCAATTAGTGGAAGTTAATTAAGTCCCCAAAGTTGATAGTGTGAAATGATAACCATGTCTGGAGATGCCAGCCAGCGTACAGCCTGACCGCAGTTTCTACCTAGAAGGGTGAGGCCAGGTCCTTCCCCCAGCAAGTCAGGTCAACTTGCTTCCTGATGTTAACTCCATGTGGGTGGTGCCCCTTATCCTCCGGGAGAGATGCCCTCCACTCTCTCTTTCTTTGCCTCCCTTTTCCTCTCCTTCCCACCTGAGTTTAGGAACGCACGTAATACTCAAGACCCTCATAGAACTAAGGGCTCCCCAGCCCTTGCTTTCCGCCTTCTAAGCTACATAATCACGGACATACACCATTGCTGGTAAATAGGTAATAACGAGAGGTACTACCACTTACACTTTACTTGCTCTATGTTAGCTCTGCCTAGTTGAGATCAGGGAGATTAAGAAGTTAGCCTAAAGTTTACACAGTTGAGAGGATGGAGTTTGAAATTCCATATTCGTTTATTGAGCAAGCATGAAGTAAGAGTGTCTATGCTCCAGGTGCTGGATGGGAGATTGACAAAGATGCTGTGGTGGTCACAGGCTCATAGAGAAGGTGGATGGAAAAGTATTATAACAGGGACAAGGTCAGGTTTCAGCAGCAGCAGCAGAGAGGCAGGGAGTTCCAAGAAGGCTGCCTGGAGGAGGTGCCATGGGAGTTTAATTGTGGAAAATGAACAGGAGTTTTTCAGGTGAATGCAGGGGGTGGGGAAAGGCATTCTGGGTAGAAGGAAAGGAGACAGGCAAGGATCAAACGGGCAAGTGTTAAGGATGGTGCAGCTGGCAAATTGATGCAATGTGGGGTGGACTGGCGTTGGAGAGGTGGCTGAGGCCAGATCCCAAACAGGATGTATGAGGACATATAAGGAGCTTGAACAGGAAAAAATAACTATCAGAGGATTTTAAGCACCTCCTTTGTCTTTTCCTTCATCAATGCTTCCACTTCTTTTTCAGGGCTTCAGTGATCTATTTCTACATAACCAACGTGCCAAAACTTCGTAGAGGAAAACAATCATCATTTTGTGCATTGTGTATGGATGCTGTGGGTCAGGAATTCAGAAGGGGCACAATGCGAACAGCTTAGCTTTTGCCAGCGACTGGGGCTGGGTTGGCTGGGGCTGGACGAGGCACATCCAAGGAGACTCCTTCCCTCCCAGGTCCAAGCACCTGGCCAGGATGGCTGAGGCATGGGGACCGGCTGGGACCACGGATCAGGATGCCTCCTTGAAGCTCTCTGACATGGTGGCCTCTGAGTTATTAGACACCTTACACAGGGGCTCCCATCTTTAAGAAGGAGTGATCCAGTGAACAAAGAAGATGATGTAAGGCCTTTTCTGACTCAGCCTTGAAAATCACAGTGTCACTCCCACCATTCACCAGAGGTCAAGCCCATCATAGGCCCACAGGGCTCAAGGGGAGAGGATAGAGACCGCCTGTCTATGGGAGGGGTGTCAAAGAATTTGTGGCCATGTTTTAAAACAGCCATACCTAGTAAAGCCCACAGGTCCTGAGACCTAGTCTCTTAACTCTGCTGTAGACTCTTGTTAACTTATTAATCCAAGATCTTAATGGTCTTTAAATCAGCGATTTCCAAAATTCTTTACCTCTAGTGAAACACTTGAAGGAAGAGCTGGTGTCAGGGTGGGAGAGGGACCCCTGCCCACGAGAAAACCCTCTCCTAGCTTCTTCTCCCCCAAACACATTTTAAGGTCCCTTTCTCAGAATTCTGGATGATCTGAGGGGGAAGGTTTCCAATTCACTCTCTTAAAGTATTGTTTGCCTTTTAATAAAGATTCTGGGGGAGGGGGGAGGGAAATCTCCATTGATGTAAATCCAGACTCGAGACGCTCCCAGGGGTCTTTCAGGTGTGTCCCCTCAGTTCATGCCACTCAGCAAGGCACATTCTGCCCACACTTCTGTTTATATTATCAAACAAACCTAAACCCATTGCTTTCTGTACTAGCTGCTCTCCAACCACTTTTTAAATTTCTGATCTCAGGTTTTGTTTTATTTCTCTCTCATGTTGCAGCCCTTCTCACCCTTATTCCCGTCTCCTTGTCTCCCACTCTTCTGCCAATGTAGCCATGAGACTCATAGAAAGATATTTTGGTGCCAGACTCAGGGCTGCAGAGCGGGGAGGTGTGGAGAATGGAGACCGGTCGCCTGGGCCACGGGCAGGAGGCCGATTGGTCAGACAGTGGGACATAGGAGGTGTGTCCCTAGAGCCCCCTTCTCCCCTTCCCAGGCCTCTTCTCCCGCTGTGAGCTACCTCAGGCCTGCCTGTTCCCTTTCAGTCCCCAGACCTAGGGGTGGCAGATGAGCCATGGCCTTGGCTGACCTCTTGTCCATGATGTGACTGGAGGTCACAGCTCTCTGTGCCCGGCTCTCTCCCACCAGCCTGCCAGGCAAGAGGAAAACTTTGGATATTCGTCAGGCAGGGAGCCAATGGCACCCTCAGATTGGACCCATCTGGGGAGAGTTTAATTAAGGGATTATTTTACTCACTTCCCTGCCTCCCCTCACCCTGCTGGTGTTCGCCTTGGTCCACTCAACAGGGAGACTTGCGCAGGGGAAGCGGGTTGCAGGTCAGGAGCCTAGAGCAGTGTCAGGGCTGGGAGAGTGTGGATCTGGGGCAAACTGAAGATACCCAGAGGCACGATTACAGGTATTGGGTGCCTACTATGCCCCAGGGCCTTCACATTTCCCACGTCACCCACGATATGCCTGCCGCTTAAGGATGTGCTCCATTTTATGGATGGGATCCTCGGGGCTGCGGATCGGGCCCTCTCCAGGGAGGTGAACGGTGGCGCGGCGCTCCCTGCTACCGTGCCTGGCTCCCGGCCCAGGGGATGCCCCACAATTGCCTCATAGCTGCCTCTCCGAAACACTTCCGACACTCATCAGTCATAACAAGCTTCCTGCATCAACTTGCTTTCCCAAACGCAAGACTTCGTATTGCCAAGTGTAATTAACATGATACATTGACTCAGGGCACAGCTAACAAGCACATATTAATTTTGAAAAGTCAGATTCTTTCACCGCAGGAGTTTAAAAGTGCAGGAAAGGGAGTGGGTAATTATGGGCTGGCACAGCCCGCAGGTCTGAGTTTCTGCCCCCCGGAAACGCCCTGACAGTGAGTGATTGCCCTCCGCATCTGGAAGGGGGGCGCTCAGGGTTGCCCCAGTTCTGCCTCCCTCGTGCCCAGTCTCCCCCCTCCCCCAGGGAGCATCTTGGTTCATCTTGTCTCTCAATGTAGTTATCTCTGATCAGAACTTGTACCTGAGCTGTTCTTTGCCTAATTGCTTCCCCTGACTTGGAAATTTACACCCTCCCTCCCTCCCTCCCCTAACTTGACGAAAAAACCCATCCTTCTGGGGACATAGGTCACTGGGCAGCCTTGGACAAACGAAGGGAAACAAAACAGAGATACTTAGATCCTGTCTGCCTTTCATTCAGGGCCTCCCTGACAGTTGGAATTTCCTCTAGAACTCTGGTTTCATGAGCCAGATGTTTCAGCAAATTCCCCTCTCTATCTCCTCTCCAGATGGGGAGAGTAAACTTCTCTGCACACCTACATGTACTAGAGTTGGGACTTGTTTTCCCATCCTTCTCGGTGTAGGGGTGGTTTAGTTGTAGGGTCTCCGTTCTGGTCTCTGAACCCCCTTCACACACAGGTTGCCTTCTCCCTGTGCTGGAAAGCCCTCAGGAGACTGATCGCTAGGTTAGGAATGCTTTTACCTTGGATAACAGGGAGGAGGTCTGGGTTCAAGTGCTACTCTGGTTCTTTTCAGCTATGGGAAGCTGGACGAGTCACTGTACCTTGTTAAATGGCATTTTCCCCAGTGGCAGCTTGGGGGTGACGATCCCCTCTCCCAGGTGGCTGTGAGTCAGTGCCTCAGCACACACAGAGAACTTCACAGGGCACCCACTGTGTGGAAGGTTCCTGGGAAATGCTGTTCCCTCTGACTCTGCCCTGCTGCCCGTACTGCCAAGCACACCCGGAGCTACTGGGCTGGTTGAAAAGTTTGTATTTCTTGGGGGATGCGAGGAAACCACCACATACCTCTGTTTAAAAGCTTATTTTGTGGTTTCCTTGGTTATTTATAGAACCCTGACTTTCTCTTCCCCATCTCTTTCCTCTTCACTTCATTCTCCCATATTTTCCCATCTCTCCTTACAGACCAGTCTTGCTAAAGAAGCCAGGATGCGGGGCTTCCCTGGTGGCGTGGTGGTTGAGACTCCGCCTGCCGATGCAGGGGACGCAGGTTCGTGCGTCCGGTCTTGGAGGATCCCACATGTCGCGGAGCGGCTGGGCCCGTGAGCCATGGCCGCTGAGCCTGCACGTCCGGAGCCTGTGCTCCGCCACAAGAGAGGCCACAACAGTGAGAGGCCTGCGTACCGCAAAAAAAAAAAAAAAAAAAGAATCCAGGATGCGTGTGAGGGGCCTTGTTTCAATACCTGCGGTTTCAGATGACCCTCTTTATATTGACAGGGGTCTCCTGGCTGCGTTTCTGTGGGGCTTTTTCTCCAGCAGCAAGGAATCCATTCCCCGTCCAGCAGTAAGGAAGTCTCTCTCTAGTAAACCTCTCCTTGGCACCCCCAGAGCTGCTGCGCGTCTTTTGCCCGATGAGACCAATGGCTCAGCTCCGATGGCTCAGCCTAGCCTCTTCCCAGCAGGATTTCCAATGCTGGGTTTCTGGCTGCAGTCTTTTCTTGGTGCCTAAGTTGACTCCCTCCTCACCTTCCTCAGCTTCCTGCCACCTAACCTGGCTGCACTCCGTTGCACTCTGCTGTACGGACCACCCCTCTTCCTTTAGTACCTTTTAATGGAATTAGTTAACTGCTTAACTGCATCTTCCAAGGACTTTAAGGACACATTCCTCTATCTGGCCCTCTGCTCAGGCCTCCTTCTCTAGGAGGAATCGCCACTAGTGCTGGGTTCCAGTTCAAAACACAGTTCTCAAGTCTCTCAAGCTGGAGCTTGGACAGCTTTTCTCCAAATGAATGTCCTTGGATTATTGACAACCTCACCCCAGCTGAAGCCTGAGAGTAACCTCCCTCAGAGCAGCCCCCTGTGCAGGAAAAAGGAGCACTGAGCCTTCTCAGGCCCCAGGGGCTGGACTCCATCACTGCGATTATGGGGCACGGATGCTAACCCTCATTCCACTTTCCATTCTTGCACTGGTCCCGAGGACACGTGGAATCTGAATACGACCAATAATTCTTTTAACTCCCTTGCTTTAATAGCTATCAGATGGAAACTTTGGTTCCTTTATTAAACTAGGCTGGATGTCACCCAGAGAACTACTGTGTGGTGGAATTTCTATCCTGGATTCACTTTCTTTCGGTGTACTCCTTCTTCCCAGCCCTGACCCATTTTTCATGGGGGCATTCTCAGGAAAGGCAGACTCTCCAGGCTTGCTCCCAAACCCTCCAAGTACTGTTTTGATACAGAAAGTAACTTTAATCTTAAGTCAAATTCAGAGAGACGTTCCCATCAAGCCTCTGTGAGACTGTCACTTAGTTGAACCAAATCTAATCAATTATTTTTGAAAATGAGTAGCCATCGGTCTAAACTCAGTGGACTGAGTTCCAGTCAGATTTCTCTGCAGCTTTTGTGGCAGAGGCTCCTGTGCTCCTGTGTTTTAAACGCGTGGGTCTTTCTCTCTTTCAACGACCCACCTTCTCATCTCCTGGTGGAGGTGATGGCAGCCTGGTGGCTAATCCAAAGGGGTGCTATCTGCCTTTTCGCTGGTGTTCAGAAAGCATCAGTGGTCTGGGGACAGCCTGAGGGTGGAGATGTCTCTACCCCCACAGCACCAGGGGCTTTCAGAAGCAAAAGGAAGGGGAATAAACTTGCTAAAGTTCCTGTGTGCCAGCCCCAGGGTGGAAGCTCTGTGCTGCTATCTCACTTTCTCTCCTAACGGCCCTGCAGAAAAACCACCACTACTGTGTCTTCACAAATGATCCAACGAGGCTCTGTGAGATAGGTGTAGGTGGTTCTCCAGAAGCAGATGCTGGAGTTTGGAGTACAGATGTTTATTAGACATCAACAACTGTAAAAGGAGGGAGGGGGGAATAGGACTGGGGAGAGGGACAAGTTGAATTGGGAGGTAGATCCAGCAGAGCCCCAGCCAAACTAGGGAGGGTTTTCCCATCGGGACTGTTTCGTGTTGACTGAACTGGCTAGGTGTTTATACTCATCCTTGGGCCAGTCCCCAGGTGCGGTTGCCTGAGGAAGGCATGACCCCAAAAGTCCCTCTGGAAAGTGGGCTGTGGATGGTGTACTTCTACATCTACCATGAATAACAGGTAGCTCAGCCAAATTTTTAAATGCTGGGCCTGGTATTTGTATGAAGGTGTGATTGCCTGCAAAACCACTGTCTCCGCTACACCATCACACTGAGTGCTCTCTGCAGAGAGGGAGAGAGTCTTCCCACCGGAAGTTATCTGGGATGGGAGTTATTTGTTTGACAGCATGAATTGTGGCTTTTCCTTCCTCTGTTCCCCTGATGGGGGAGACACTCCAACTCATTCTGGGACCTCCTGACAGCGTACTTCAAGGCACCCAGAGCCAGCTGCTAACTGAGGCACCACGGCGGAGGGTCAGCCAACCATCTGCAGCTTGTAAATCTGGTGCCTGCCTCGTCTGACTGAACTTCCAGCCATCAGCCTGGGGTCTCCAGCCACAGGGACATGCCAGGAAATGCCCTTCGGTCATCTTTGTTTTCTTCCACTCCCCATCTACATCTCCGCTATGTTCCCCTTATTTGGCTTTTCCCTCAAATCCATCTTTTTATTTCTAAAGGTCAGCCATTTCTTCAGTGGGTGGGGGGAAGGGGCATAAGCTATTAGAGTAAGTCACTTCTCATCCCTGGGTTTCCCCCATTTACTTCCACACTAAAATGGGAAAGGGGTAGTGTATTAGTTTCCTAGGGCTGCTATAGCAAAGTACCAAAACCTGGGTGACTTTGAAGAATAGAAATGTATTGCCTCACCATTCCGAGGGCTGGAAGTCTGAGATTCAGGGTCGGCAGGGTTGGTTTCTTCTGAGGGCTGTGACAGAGAGTCTGTTCCATGCTTCTCTCTTAGCTTCTGGTGGTTTGTGGGCAGTCTTTGGCATCACCTTGATCTCTGTCTGCATCTTCTCCCTATGTACGTGTCTTGGTGTCAAAATTTCTTCTCTTTTTAAGGACGCCAGTCATATTGGATTAGCACTTATCCTAATAACATCATTTTAACCTATTACCTCCGTAAGGACCCTGTCTCCAAATAAGGTCACATTCTGAGATACTGGCAGTTTAGGATTCCAATATATCTCTTTTGGGGGGTGGTACAATTAAATTCATATCAAGTACTGAAACCACATGGTGTCTTTAAAAGGCCTTCACAGCTCGCACACTCTGGCTTCCTATCTGATTGAGGCCCCCAAAGGAGGTGTAGGGGAGGCACCCTGGTCCTCCCTGGCTATGGCCCTGGGAGTTAGGGATCTGTTCCAATCAGCCATAAGACCCAGCTACCCCAGACCCACAGAAATCTTCCGGAAGGGTTCATGCCCTCATCCAGCCATTGTTTGGGCACTACACATGCATTTGCCTTGCTTTCCCCTTCCTGTTAACCGTTTCATGGACTCCCTAGGTTCCTAGAGGGGCTGGAACAATAGCCATCAGTGAGCCTTATGGTTTTGGGGTATTTTGGGGCTTTCCTCTCATACATAATTGCTTACAGAACCAAACCTATAAAGGAAATCAAACCCAAGCTTCTCTTATTAAGATCAAGGTGAAGGTAGTTTGGAGACTGAGGCATAAGCTGGAGAGAGTCTCCTGGGAAAGTTCCTAGGACTTAAACTTATGACCTTGATTAGGGTAAAAATTGTTCGATGGTTTCCTTTTCTTTGGGAGACAAAGGTTACATTCGTTATGCAATCATTTTGAACTTTAGCACCTGCCAACTGATCAGGGGATTTATGTGGTGTTCAAGCCTTAGTTATCAAAGCTGTTATTTAAAAAAAATAATAATTGTAAGTGTAAAGAATAGTGCAAGACAGAAACATATCCATAGCATATTGTGTTTGTGACTTGTCGTGCCTTGCCTCACCCTCTATAGATGCTATATCTATATCTTTATCTGTATTTTTATATCCTTATATACTGGAAGATAAGGTTAAAGGAGACAATTTATCTCTCAAGGCATACCAAACTCCTCTATGTACTACTTCAGGGTCTCTTGCTCACCTGCCTCTTGTTCCATCTCTGTGAGGACTCAACCCAACAGTGCTTCACCTCCAACAGGTAGCACTTCTGACAGGTGGTCCCACCTCTTGACTCCAGTCCCAGAGCTTCCCTGTTGATGCCATCTTGGGACTGTGCTCAGGCCACATGTACACAACCAGGAAGTGCAGAGGAGTTAAGGTCTGTGAGGCAAACCTCTGAAGGGAGACGGGATCCATGGATACAATTGTCCTCCCATCCCTCACCAGACATGGTCTGGAGAGGAGTTTACATGGCTTCCGGGGCTGCGGTCTGATGGATGGTCTCGACTGGCCCCATCATCTTTGTAACACATCCTCACCTGGGCTGCCTTGATTTCCTGGTTTAATCTCTGCACCCCTCCACTCCTGGTCCCTTGCATTGCATTCTTAGTAAAAGAACCCATAAGCCTTTTCCCCAGGCTCATCTTTCTGGGGGACTCAGGTTAGGAATATAGGGAGAGAGAGGGAGTGGGGGGCTCTGCCCTGTGATGGCTCTAGATGTGGGAGTCCCTCACCCTCATCTGGTGCTCTGGCCAGGTGGTGGGGCTTTGTCTGAGTGTCTCTGGCTTGGGAGGTAGTAAGAAAAAGGGTTTATAGGCCAAATCACTTATAGAGCTACATTAGTAATCTATGGGCTTTCTTTTGTGAGGTAACTTAAAGACAACCATCCCTTCTTCTTGTGGTGGATTTGGGGGAAATGGGATTCCTGCAGAAGTAGGGGAAGGCTGAGCCACGTGGTGGGATGGGCAGAATGGCAGGAGCCCTGGCTTCTGGGCTTGGCTCTTCCACTGACGAGCTCTGTGACCTTGGCCAAGTCACACTGCCTCCCTGGGAGCCAGCTTTCTTATCTGAACAATGAGGGCTTAAACTAGATTATCCCCTTGATCACTTGCAACTCTAAAGCCTTATGATGAAATGTAATTCCTGCCACTTTGACTGTATTTGTATGGAAGGTGTTTCCATTCCTATCCAAAAGGTCAAATTGATGCCCCTGTGAGATTTTTCAATATGGGAGCAAAGGTGAAGAAACAAAAGTGTTTAATGGTATTTTCTTTTCTAAAAAAAAAAGATTTGGTCGGAGCCACTCTTATCTTGTCTATCACAAGGGAAAACTAGACTCTAACAACCCACAACTTTCAACTCCAACTGCGGCTCTTTCTCTCTGCAGTTTAGTACATCACTGCTGAGGGCTGGTTTGGCGAAGGGAGCTCCGAATCAGCTGCAGATGGAGAAGTCTGATAGATCTCCCCCCCACACACACTCACTGGACAGTTTTTTCTGCATATCCCACCCTCCCTTCCCCCGTGCAGGAAAGGAAGGTTCTCTGTAGCTGAGGTCAAGGCCATGACCACACCCAGCACACTGACCACAGCAGGGGGTTAGAATCGGAGTGGGGAGAGGGACCTCACATCCTCCTTGGGAAGTCACAGAGACCAATGCAAATCACTTTTGGTCATTGCCCAAATGGGAAAGAACATTTTCTCCCCAGATCGTTATTAAGAATTTTATACAATCACACACGCTCTTCTCTCTCACGTGCAGACATACACTCTCAAAGAGAAAAACTCATCCCTGAGTATTGGGTCATAAATTATATGAGGTACATTTCATTATAAAGTACATTTCTTTAGTCCTTTATGAATGCTCTCTACTTACCCCAGGGGGGTTGTAATGTACACTGACATCTTACTTTCTTCCAAGAAGCATTCCCTTGTATTGTTTAGTATGTGGAGCCTGGCTGGGCAAACAAACCCTGTACTGGAAAATGAAGGCAGTCGACTCCTAGATGGGAATACAATCACGCATCTATTCCCGGGCTCCAGGGAGCTCACGTATAATCTTTAGAAAAACTGGGTAAGTAAACATCAGAGAAAGAGAGGTCTGATGGTGAAAGGGGGCCGCATAAACAGTGACATGCATAATTGCTATGGCCCAGAAAAATTGGAAGCCAAGTGATTCGAAAGCCAGAAAGCCAGGAATGGGTATTGAACAACAAGTCAGTCCTCGTTATATCTGATTTTTAATTTTGATCGTTTACCATATGGGTCTATCCCCCCCTCCCAGCCCCCATCTCATCCTTCCTAAGGCACATTCTCTTAAAGTGGAGAACCATGAAAAGGTAGAAAGTTGAGCAAATTAGAGACAACCTCAGGGCCTTGCCGTTTTCTTCAGTTAGCAAAGCCAGAAGCGCCAGAGGGAGCGGCAGGGTCTTCCAGCCCTTGGGTTTTACTGAAACTGAAATAGTTCAGCTTTACCTTGCAGAAGATCAGAAACCAAAGCTCATAAAATTGAACTCAGATGAAGAACGCTCCCGTCTTTGGAGTGTGCTACTAAACAATCTGCAAATTATTTAAATTGAACCAACCCAGCCTTCAACATCTGCACACAAAATGCTCAGATTCCAAGTGCAACTTTACTGGCATAAGAAAATAATAAGGGGAGTTCAATTTGTGTCAGCGTGGCTCAGGAAAATAAGATATCATGTCTTGCTGTCTGCTTGATGTCAACTTCTCAGATGCGAGCCCTAATGCCTCCTCCTAGACTGTCCGCACCAGAGCCTGCCAAACAGAGAAGTTCAGCCAAAGTTCACCAAGCTACTACCAAATAGCTTCCCCCCCCCCCTTTTCCAATCATTAGAAACCTTCTGTTTTATATTGTGCACACGTGATCGTATCTACCTCTTAAAACATGTATAACTCTATTAGCTTCTCCTATTCTTTGGGAATACTGTCAATTCTTTTCTGTGATGAGTTTGTTCCATGGCTCAGAGTTATTCAGCTTTTAAACTTTCACTACATATACTAGCTTCTATCTGAAATGCTTGGTCAGGAGACACAGATAAAACCGGTAATATTCAAGATTATTTGAAAATAATTCTTTTATTAATAAACAAATAAGTGAAAAAAAAAAGCAGACCAATCAATTACTGTCTGAGAGGGCTTCAGAAATGCTTTTTCAGCCCTCTCTCATCCAAATCAGAGGCTTACTCAGGGCTTGTCAGAGAACCTGCCCTAAGACTAGCAACCTCCAAAAAATCTCCAGTGCAGACCTTGGTTCTAATCTCCCCTTCAGCTGGGCTCCTGAGACAACCAACAGGGCAGTTACACAGACCATTTTTCTCATTTTCGTTGTTTAGTCTTGATTTACTTCAAATGACTACCACTTTCATTTCTCCCAGTGAAATTGTGCACCCACACTTTTAATCATACAAGACCAACATTTTAATGCTGCTGGGTGATGTATCAATTTAGGGTCCTGGGATGACCAAAGAGCTAGAATTTCACTCATCAGCAGAAATGCAGGTTTAGTAGGTGTGTGAAGACAAAAATAAGTGCAGTGAAGTCTTTGATCTACTGCGTACATGTTCTATAAAAATACCTTTCCTATAGTGTAACATGTCACATTTAATCTATGTTCCATCTTTCCCATCTATCTTCCAACCATCACTTGGTCCTTTTAAAGGCCCAAACACCAATGCTCCAAGCAGCCTTGTGGGAGCAAAGTCTTCTTTGTTTCCATTTGGTGGTGGGGCTTAGGGTGGGGTGGGAAAACCCCACGGGGCAACAGGAAGAATAGCTAGCTCTATGGCCTATAAACTTCACTCTCAATATTGGGCTACTCCCTTCTTACCGTTTCAAACACGATTAAAATAATGTTGAAATTCACATTTCAGGTAAGTTAGAGCTGATTATAAAACTGTTATGAAAAAGCTTCCCTTACAATTAGTGTTGATTCAGACAACTTTCAAACATGGTAAATATCTGGCCACCCATAGCTGACAATGGTTTATTTAAGCAACTTGATAAACTATTACACATCAATCTAGTCTGAATACAAACATTAAAACAAAACGAATCCTAAAATATAACAATATTAAAAGTATAATCTTGTCCCACACTGATCATTATTTATCTTGATTTCTTTTCATCTTTTATATCATAAAATAATTCAGCTAAAACACTGCATGTAAAGGAACTTGTCTGATTCATATTTCATTTAATCTGGTATCAATTACTGACCGAGATTTGGGAAATTCAATGTCTGTGTAGATGAAATGCTTTAATACCTTAGATAGTAGCTAGTTTCTGGGTTCAGCCTGAAATGGCATGGTCAGAAAAGTTTAAAATATTTTTGCTAGATTCAAAGATGAGCAAGATTAAAAATTCCCAAATGTGTATTCTGGAATCCCTCCAAAAACATTCCATCTTTATTCATTATTGGATATTGTCTTGATTAAAATTCCTGTTGGTTTGTTCTATGGTTAAGTAGTAATCTTGTATCTTAGCATTTGGAATGTATTGGTATCATGTGACGAGCCCGAATGAATATAGAGAGATCTCTTTCACAAGTCAACAAGGAGGACTTATAGCGTTCAGATTTCAGCAGAGCTGTTTGCGGGGGGAGGTGGGCGGTTATCTGCTCAGCACATTCTTTCCAAAAAGTGAGTCAGAAAGAGAGCTGTTCAAAGCAAAATGATTTTTCCTAAAACACCAGTGTCCCGAATCAAGGCAGATTTCTCTAGAGGAAATAAGATATTTTTCCTCTTCTTTTTCTTTATCTCTTTTGTTCTATTTCTAGCATTTGGTGCCCTTTATTGCTAGTTTCACCCAGTAACATGTGAAAAATGTACTCGACAATGCAAAGCAGATGACTCGGTCACCATCTTCTGAGTCACCATTCTGTTCTCTGCATTCCTGAAGATGCCTTTCAAAACCAGAAAACGATTCTGTTAGGAGTCAGTAAGGAGGAAAATAAAAATGAAAAAAAAAAAAAATTGGGCCTTCTTATACAGCCACACTGATACTTTTGTGGCTTGTCCCCCACTGGCAACCTGCTTGGCACTGGGTGTTCCCAGGGACACTAGGCCTGGACCCCAAGCCCGGAGAAGATCTGGGAGAGCATGGAAGGCCACTTTGGTAGACTTGGCTGGCCTTTTGTTTTATTTTACATTGTAATGGCTACTTGGAAGTGAGCTCTGTGGCAGAGAGGAAAGGGGAGGACACTGGTGAAGATCTGGGTCCCTCGAGGTGAGGTAAGCTGTCTCCATTTCTCGTGTGCCGCACATGCATCTGTTAGTTAGAGAAAGTCAGAGCCAAGGTTTTAGGCATAAACCCAATTTTTAAGAAAGTTGTCAGATACACCAAGTCACCTCTAAGTCTTCCCTAGCTTGGTGGGCGGGGGTATCTCATGAGATTAGATGAAGATAGGATCCCAGTGACTATGATTCTGGAGAAATGAGTCAACTGACTGCTTTAGTGGACGCAAAGGAGCACGTAGTAGATGCTCTATACCTCTCTGTGCATCAGGGAGCATGCCTCCTAGGGATCTGGTCTTTGCCTTCGGGAAGTAGATGGATTAGACCACATTTCATGAGAGTTTTACCAAAGAACTTGCTCACTAAGTCTCCCATCCTCCATACGCAGAAATAATGACCAAAGTCAAGAAGCTGTCCAGTTTGTTGAACACAAACTCTAAGAAGAAGAAGGCTGTTTCATTCTTCTCCCTGAGGCAAGTGCTTAGAACAGTGGCTGTGCATAAATATGTGTCAGTGAATGAATGGTATGATATGAAGATTCTGAATCAAAACCCAACCAATGCAATGGTCAAGTGGCTTTTGAGCACAATGAATCTAGAAGTGCACTCTGTTTTAACAAGCTAAATTTTAAGAAGACAAAGTAAGGAAAGGGAGAGTACTAGTAATCATTGGTACTTGTATGTATCAGGAAATTTCTCATGTTCTTTGATGGGTAGGTATTGTCCCATTTTCCAGATTAGGAAACTGAGACTTGGAGAGGTTAAATCACTTGCCTAAGATCACACAGCTAATGAGTAGTCGATCTGTGGTTCAGACCCAGGACTCCCATGTTGGAGTGCTTTCAAAGATGTAATTAGTGTAGCACTTCCTTATTAGAGGCTCACTGCCTCAGCGTTTAGGGATGTATCAGACTGCTTACACTTGATGCTAGAAAAAAGTTTTAAATTCTTTTCATGGGAAGTTTTTAGAATTTTGTGATTCAAACCAGATTAAGCAGGTGAAAGTGCTGTTTTAGACTGTCTTAACACTAAAAAATTTGTTCTGAATCCAAATCCAGTATAAATGTATTAGCCTTTTCTAGCCAAGAGTTTAGAGAAGTAAGAAGTAAATCAACATGTCTTCAACCCTAGGAGGAAATGTGAAAGAGAGAGATGGATGTTTGATCAGGTCTCAGAGGGCTCCTTTAGTTCCAACTCTGCTGGTAAACAGCTGTGTGATCTTGGATAAGTCCCTTCACCTCTCAGGACTGCAGGCTTATCTATAGTCAACTAAGGGACTAATAAACCTTGTTTTGCTTACTGCTCAGATATTGGAATCAAGAGAAATATGGAATTAAAGTACTTTCAAAATCTATAGCATCCAATTAAGAAAACATTTATGTTTGTGATGAAAATGTCCTACTTTCTGTAATAATGGAGTTTGAGCTTTTCCCCATCTAATTTACCTAATTTTACTAATTTAATTTAATTTTCATCTTCCGAGATAACGTATACTTTTCTCGTTTAGAATTTCACTCAGCTTTTTCCACTTAGCTAAATGGCACTTTTCTCCCTTGGTTTGGCAATTGTGAATATTTTTCTGATTTATTTTTTCTTTTTAATTTTAGCTCAATCAGAATTTACTGTTCTTCTCTAAGGCAACAAGTCCAAGTACCTGAATTCATCTCAGAGAGCACAGAGAGTTGAGGCGACGTTTCTCTCTGTACACACATTTCTAGGGTTGGCCCCAGATATGAAATATAATTATGGTATTAGGCAAGTCTCAGGAGGCCTGGAGTACATTCCTTGGGCTCATGAGTAATTATGGTGTTGGTGATGATCAACTACTTTATAAGGTCTTGGGCTGCTGGTATTCTGGTTTTTACGTAATGCACAAACCCCATGAATTTAATTACCACCATCTTGGTGCCTAACAAATATGCTTCACTTGTAAGCCTTGTATGTATTTATGTTCAGATGGGACTAAAGGGTGTGTGTTTGTGAGTATTGTGACCACTACACCCCATAGTCACAAAAATTGTCCCCCCAGATTCAGATTGGCTTTTGGTTTAATGGCCCATGCACTTGATATTCCTTTCTTGGTTGGAAAACTATTTTTCAAGTTCTCTTTTTCTCCACCTCCTTTCTTCTCCCTTCTTTGTCTAAACTGTATAATGCTGTGTTTCCTTTTGAAAGATTAGGTAAGAGGGAACACGTGTGTGAAAGTCGTGGCCAACTCCCATGTGTTGGGGGCTGGTGAGATGAAGGCCAAAGGCCAAATGACTTCAACACCTGACAAGTGTGTGGATCTCATTATGGCCATGGGGTCTGGAGGCCTTAAAAAAATCAATGGATTTGCAGGATGCATGGTCAACATTTGGTGAGAAAGCAGGTCTTCAATGATTTTGTTTCTAATCCATGGCAGAGGTATGGCCCTTCAAGAAAAAAAAAAAAAAATCCTTTCATCTCCTAGCAGCAAAGTTTCCACCTACCCCATATATTTAAGGGATTCACAGAGCTTGAAGCAGTATTTGAGATTATCTTGTCCAATGCCTTTATTTTATAAATGAGTAGCATGAGCTCAGGAAGGAAAGTTTCCCAAGTCCTCATAACCGAACAGATTCCCTGACTCCCAGCTCAGCCCTCCATATGTCACACCTGCTGTCATGGCACTGATTCACATCCACTTATCCAGTGAGGGGCTTTTGAGCACCTACTCTGTGCTTGGGGGTAAGTGGCTTGGTTTGGAGCTCACAAGGAGGTCATTCAGGTATAGTTTTGGCCTTCAAGGAATTTGTTAGCAATTTGGAGAGTCAAGGCTAATATGACACAACAGTCTCATGTGCAAATGGCAGCTTATAGGTCAGAGTTGATGTAAGTGGAACAGTCCCGTTCCTCAGGACGTCAGAGTGCAGAAGTTGGGGAAGGCTAGGCTTCTGGGAGGAGACTTGGAGGCAGAACTTGAAGCAGGTTTTAGAAGTTTGAAGTTTTGGAATTCCAGGAAGAAGCAGGGCTTGCGAAAGGCTCAGAAGTCTTAAGGAACAGCATGTGAGTAAGTGTTGGGAGTGAAGACAAGCCAACTTCTCAGTCCCTGTGGGGAGGATGTGGAATGATGTTGGCTCCACAGCACAGGAGCGCAATGCAGACAGCCTTTCATCCAGGCTAAGGTGTCTACTTCCTTGTGCAGAGAATGGACATTGATTACAGTTTTAAGTAGGGCAGTGAGGAGAAAAAATGAAGATAACTGGTTCGAGGAAAGATTGGAGGGAGGTAAGATCAGAAACAGGGAACCAGTTGGGCTAGTTTGGAAAAAGTCCCAGCATGAGGTGATGAACCCCCTGAGCAGGCAAGTGGGGAATACAAAGCAGCAGGTGCCGAGGGACCCCCTTAACTCTGCGGGGCTGCCTGGGTGAGGGTAAAATTTGCAATGCCAACTCCGAGAATGACTAAAATCTTTGCCTTCCAGGATCTTGAGAGCTTTGCTCTGGTTGTCCATATGGCTTTTCCAGGAGTGCTGGCACAAGGTATGATTCTTCACCATTTAGAGGCAAAACCGAAGGTAGGGAAAGAGGGACAGTTGCCCCACAAGACCGGGACATCTCAGGCTGACACTAAAGTGCCCAGTGTCTGGATAGAGTGATGGGCCTGCATCCTGACTTGGCCTCTCACTAATTCCAAGCTGCAGCCAAGCCACTAACACATTCCAAACCTCAGTGTTCTTATCTGTACTTTTGAGACGTAGTAACACCTGTCGTAGTTACCTCACCCAGTGTTGTAAGAATCCAATAAGAGAGTATATGTGAACTGTACATAGACCATAATCAGTGTCCTGTCACAGCTCTGGCTGCTGAGATGGTGGAGCATTGGATGCAGGGAGAAACTACACGAGAGCAAAGACGTATTGCCTCCTAAGAAAGTAACCATCTTCTGCCTTGCCAACTTTGACACTGCTTTCTCACATTTAAGAAGGAATAGAAGTGGAAATAGCTTGAGGATGCTGTTCAAACTCATTACAGTGAGCTGCCCTAAAGCAGAACTGACCAGGCTCTGCTGACAGAACTTTCAGAACTTGGGTGGCCCCATATAAAGCTGAAAAATCATTGAAAGGGTGGGGGGTGGGCAGTGAGACGCTCATCCCTGAAAAAAGGGGAGATGGTTTTCAAACTATATTTTTAATATATTTTCTAAATTTTAATGACAGTCTGCCTGAAACTATTAACAGCTTCTCAAGTTCTCTGAGCAGGGCTTTCCTTGGAGATTGGCTTGATCATAGGTTTAATTCCTGACTCCTCTCTAAACGTAAAGAACCAGTTCATCTAGAACACCATAAACACCCCCTCCCAAAGGAGGAGGTTGTGTTGGCATCTGGAGACAGAGCAGGGACCCTGTGCAAAGGTTTCTGGGTAATGGGAGGAAGAAGAACATTCAAAACAGAATCACTGGGCTTCCCTGGTGGCGCAGTGGTTGAGAGTCCACCTGCCGATGCAGGGGACATGGGTTCGTGCCCCGGTCCGGGAAGATCACACATGCCGCGGAGCGGCTGGGCCCGTGAGCCATGGCCGCTGAGCCTGTGCGTCCAGAGCCTGTGCTCCGCAATGGGAGAGGCCACAGCAGTGAGAGGCCCACATACTGCAAAACAAACAAACAAACAAACAAACAAAAAACAGAATCACTGAGCACCACCTGGTCTAGAGAGTGAGGGGCATAAAAATATATGTTTCGAGTGCTTGCTGAGTGCCAGAACTTGTTTTTGATTCTGATGGTATAGTGTCAGAGTTTAAGATACTCTAGATGTTTTTCTGGAGGCCAATGTGAATTCAGTGATAGGTTTTTCCCTGCAGAATGGCACAGATACAGCCTTGGAGAGCTCATCCAGGCTCCATCCAGAGGGTAGATTTAGGGCAGGGGAGGCTATAGGAGCAGGAGACCAGTGCAGGGTAAACAGCAGGAATCCCCTGAACTAGGGCAGTGGCAGTAGAGAAGGGGCAGATTTGGAAAATAGTTTGGTAGCAAACGTGAAAAGGGTTGCCCACTGAGAAAACAGTGCCTGTAGTTTTTGTTCCCTGTATTCCCCCTCACCCAGAACTCATGAGATGTTTAACCCCCTGGCCTTGAATGTTTGTTGATTAATTGCTTGGTTCATCACATACCTGAAGGTAAAATTTCACTGTTTATCCTATCCAGTGATGAGGACCAAAATTTAGCCATAATATATTTATCACAGTGTCATGTTTTCTAGTTTCACCGAGATATAATGGACATACAGCACTGCATAAGTTTAAGGTGCACAGAGTAATGATTTGACTTCCATACATCATGAAATGATTATCACAATAGTGAACATCCATTATCTCATATAGGTACAACATTAAAGAAATAGAAAAAAATTGCTTTCCTTATAACTCTTAGGATTTACTCTGTTAAGAGCTTTCATTTATAATGTACAGCAGTGTTAATTACCTTTATCATGTTGTATATTACATCCCTAGTACTTATCTTATAACTGGAAGTTTGTACCTTTTGACTGCTTTCACTTAATTTCCTCTCCTACCACCCCTCTGGTAACCATAAATCTGATCTCTTTTCTGTGGGTTTGCTTGTTTTTGAAGTCTAATTGACCTAGAATACTATGTTAGCTCCTGGTACACAACATAGTGATTCAATATCTCTGTACATTTCAAAATGTTCACCAAGGTAAGTCCAGTTGTCATCTGTCACCATACAAAGGTATTACGTAATTATTGACTATATTCCCCACATTGTACATTTCAGACTTGTGACCTTTATTTTGTAGCTGGAAGTTTGTACCTCTTAGTCTCTCTCACCTATTTCTCTCCTCCCCTCAATTCTTTCCCCTCTGGCAACCACCTGTTTGTTCTCTGTATCTATGACTCTGTTTCTGTTTAGTTATATTTGTTCATTTGTTTTGCTTTTTAGATTACACATATAAGTGAACTCATACATTATTTATCTTTCTCTGACTGACTTATTTCACTTAGCATAATACCTTCTAGGTCCATCCATGTTATCACGAATGGCAAGATTTCTTTCTTTTCTTAATGGCTGAGTAATATTCCATTGTATGTATATATACCACATCTTCTTTATCCATTCATCTATTGATGGGCACTTGTTGCTTCCATATCTTGGCTATTGTAAATAGAGCTGTAATGAGCATAGGGCTGCACATATCTTTTTGATTTAGTGTCACGTTTAATTGCAAAATTATGTTCAAATAAGGGGAAAGCTCTTATGTTGGATAGAATATTTACAATTATTAAAAATCACATTTTCAATAAATGTGACATAGGAATGACATAGGACATTAATGACATAGGAACTTCTTCTAATATAATGTTAAGTATAAACATAATACAAACTATGTATAGATAGTATGCTCCTAATCAATTAAAAATACACACAGAGGGGCTTCCCTGGTGGCGCAGTGGTTGAGAATCTGACTGCCAATGCACGGGACACGGGTTTGAGCCCTGGTCTGGGAGGATCCCACATGTCGCGGAGCAACTGGGCCTGTGAGCCACAACTACTGAGCCTGCGCGTCTGGAGCCTGTGCTCTGCAACAAGAGAGGCCACGATAGTGAGAGGTCCGCACACCGCGATGAAGAGTGGCCCCCGCTCAACACAACTAGAGAAAGCCCTCGCACAGAAACGAAGACCGGACATAGCCAAAAAGCAATTAATAAATTAATTAATTAAAAAAAATACACACAGAGAAAAAAGAAAGGAAGAAAATATATCAACATGTTAATCATAGTTACCTTGAGTGGCAAGGTTAAGATTGCTGTTTATTTTCTTCTTTCCACATTTTAATATTTTTCTAATTTTACACTGTGGAGAGGAAGAAGTTTTCAAATCAGAAGAATAAAAATTACTGTGGAAGAAAAAAAAACCCCAACAGGGTACCATTTAGAGATTCAGAAGATTGTGTTCAAATGTCAGCACTGCCTTATGACTTAGGCAAGTCACTTAACCTCTATAGTCTACAGTTTTCTTATCTGTAAAGCGAGCATAATAACATCTGCCTGCTAATTATGGGGCTATTGTAAATGTCAAACAAAATAAGGGGTGTGGAAGTGCTTTATCAGTTACTAGTTAAGTTGCTTCAGGAATATATGAGATTCTGGTTATTGCTATGTTCCCTCCCCTCACGGGGGAACCATAAGTGTCTGCTAGAGGGCCCTCCGGGGTGGGTGTGGGTAGCTGGCAACCTACTCTGGAGAAAGGAGGGAGGAGCTCATCCCAGCTGGAAGCTATTTTGATTGAATGGAGACTGTCAGGTCTAGCCAAAAATAATTTCATTGTGTTGAAGAAAGAGAGCTCAGAGACAAGCTGGGAGTGTTGGGGAAAGAGAAAGATGCTGGGCAAAGGAGAACTCAGTCCCGGCAAGCCTGTTGGGATTCTAATTCTCACTCCCAGTCTGTCTGCGAGGCTGAATTCTCCTTCCAGCGCTGTGACTCCAGTCTTGAGTAACACTGGACCAGCCCTTACTCCCTCTGGGCCTAGGGATCGTGTGTAGCAAATGAAGGCTTGTAAGGGCTGGTCCCTCCCTCCCACCCTCCCAAATATGGGAATGTATTCTCTGCGTCTCATGTGAAATCATTCCTTTCATCAGTGCTGTAATAGAGTCACCATGAATGATCCAGGTGAAGAGGTAAAAGATATGAATGGAACATACACAAAGAGGGGCAGGGCAAGTGGGCAAGCCAAGAGATGATATGGTATCACAACCAACAAACATATATTAAGTCTATGGTAAGCGTAGGTCCTTATGTTTCATACCGAGGGTTCAGAAACATGGGTCTCAATCCCTGCCTACCTGGGAAGAGATGATGAAGACATGGTCACTTCCTAATTGCCAAGAATGAATCCCAGGGAGTGAGCACCCAGGAGATCAGAGGAGGCAGTTGATGAGCCAGGTGATGAGGGGATGACTTGGTAGCCTAATGAGGTCTCCCAAGCTGGGAGTGAGCAGAAAGCACCAGTATGAAGATAGGTTTAGGGAACAATACACAGCCTCCCCCAGTTTGGAAGCTTCTAGTTGACTTATCTTGGAAAAATCGTTTAACTCAAATGAACCTCTGTTTCTTCAGTTGTGAAAATGAGGCTATTAATACTTCACAGGCTATTGGGATGATTAAATGAGGGAAAGAAGATGAAGTTCCAGTCATATAGTTTGTGTTCAAAAATATTCATTTCCTTTTCTCTCTTTTTTCCTACATTATCTAATGGCTAGCCCCAGACCAATGATTGCAAACTGGTGGTCTATGAGCCAGATCTAGTTTGTAGATACTGTTTTACCCGGATCACAGAATTCTAGTTTACACTGTGTTTTAAAAATATTTGCTTTAGCTGGCGACACTTGAAAATTAGGAAATTTTATATAACCATCCAGATTTCCAACGTCTCTTGAAAAATCAGAAGGCCCACATGAACACTTGACACCTATTGGCTGGTGCTGAGTCAGGGCTGCTCCTGTGGAAAGGGCCTCATTCCCACTTCTCCACAGTCCACACGACTCCCTGCTGAGCCCCAGCACTGAGGCCAGTGTCAGCTGTAGTCTGTCATTGTGTTTGCACCGTTTTTTATTCTCGAATTGAGTTTTTAGTGAAATTTCTTTTTAAAGCAGAAAAATGAAACATTGGCCAAGAGCATCACATGTTCAAAAACAAAAACAGAACAGGAAGAGAGCATATTTCATTGGGGAGGTGAAGAAAATTCCTATGTGTTTAATATGCAGATGAAGTATGACTCTATAGAAAGAATACACTTGAATTGCTTCACTTGTTACCTGCTTGGCCCCTGTAGACATTGGAGTTTATTGCCCTTAGCTGGGCCAGTTGCTCTTATCAGCAAGTGTCTGTGGAAAATAGAAATCCCTCTTCATAATTTCCTCCTGCTGTGAAGGGGAAAATTCGGGCAGAACTGAAGAAGACATGCGGGCACCAATGGTGGTCAACACGAAGTCCGGAGAGTTGGCTGCTGAACAAGGTCTCTTGCCTCCATGAATGTATGTCAGTTCACCATGAGGGCAGACATTTCTAGGCCTTGGAAATACATGATCCTTTCAGAGCTTCCCAGTTAACACTTCCAAGATTAAAGATAACTCTAAGCTGATGAAATGATGGCTGGAACTAAAGGAAAAGCAATGGTTTAGAAAGGCACTGTCCAATAAAAATATGAGGTGAGCCACATATATAATTTAAAATTTTCTAGTAGCCACATTGTCAAAAGAAAAAGAAACGAGTGAATTGAATTTAAATATATATATTGAAAATATTGTCATTTCTACATTTTAACACATAGTTGATATAAAAAATAATTAAATGAAATATTTTAACATTGTTTTTCTTCTGATTAATTCAGTCTTCCAAATTTGGTGTGTATTTTCCATTTATAGCAGAGCCTGGGCACATTTTCAAGTGCTCACTAGCCTCCCATGGCCAGTGGCTACTGTACTGAACAGTGCAGGGTTAGAAGATAAATGGGGGCATTAGCACTTGTAAGAGCTTTACTGCTTCCTTGGCTTTGCTGCTGGCTGGCCCTGATCAGTCAGATCTTGGTCTCTCCCTTCTTGTGTATCCCATATCCTCTGTATCATGTGCCTGTATCTTCTTCTCAACTTTAAGCAAGCAATTTGAGGACACCCTTCCCACACTGGCACCATGTTTTCCTTTCCTTGCAGACTCTTCTGGATGAAGGATGATGTGGGACATGGTAGCAGGTGCTCACTATGTTTCCTTGACCTAGTATACTCTATTTTTGACTTGACATGATGGAAAATTTACAAATTCTCTGTTCTGAAACAGGATATTGACTTTGGCTACCCCTGTTAAACTTCTAAGATTAAAGATCCAACTGAATCTTAGACTTTCAGTGTCAACATCATTCATTCATTCATTCATTCATAGATTCATTAACAAACATGCCAGGCATACTGCTAGGTACTAGAATTCCAAAGATCACAAAAGCACATTCATTACTCAATAATTACTCAATATGAAAACAAATAAATGCTGTTTAGCATGACAAGTACAATAACAGATGTAGAGTGAGGGTGAGAGAAAGAGTAAGGGACAAATGCAGGAGTAGCCCTTTTGTTTGGAGAGATTAGGGAAGGCTTCACAGAAGAGGTGACATTTGAGTGGGATCTCAAGGAATGAGTAGAAATTCAGCAGGCAGAAAGAAGGGCATGAATTTACACTTGTGTGGCCAGCACATGCAAAACTCTGGAGGGCCCCAAATTGGGGCTGATGGCCAAAGCAGATGGTCCAGCTGTGTCTTTGCATTGTGAGCTTATAGGTGGGACTGCAGCCCCCTTATATAAGACAACTAGTTTGATATTCATTCAAACTTCTGTTTTACTGTGACTTTATCAAGATGCTGCAAGGTGTGAGATGCCTAGTTCTATGATCAACTTCAGAAGACTTCTATGTCTCTGGGTAACCCACAGAAATTTAGACAACTTTACTTGTTGTCTAAAGTACACAAGAACTTCTTGAGCCCTATCTAAAAGTCATTTTTATAGGAGTACTGTAAACAGATTTCTGAATAACCCTCAAAATTAAGTACCATTAAACCATAACCAAAATGTACATGTGGATTTGAGATGTGTCAACATGTGTTTTGCATCTTTCCCTTGTGAAATTTATGTATCTTGCATGGCCTTTGGGCAGAGCCCATGTGTTTCACATATGGTTGGTACATTTCTTATTAGGAATGGTATAAAGAGGGTCAGGAGAATCAGACTACTGTATTGATAAACATAAGGTTAGAGATCCACTGATAAAAAATGGCTTCTGAGACACCCACATTAATGAGAAGAGCATTTATCTTGAAGACATATAAATTTTTGGCTGGAAGGAATCTTGGAGAGATTTTGGTCCAACCCATTTATTTCACAGTTAGGAAACTGAGACCTTGAAGGATTAAGTGATTCACCCAAGGTCCTCAGATACCAGTGGCAAAGCAAGGATGAGAACTTAAGCTATCTGATTTCCAGCCCAATGCTCTTTTTCTATTTTCCACATTGCTTGGTTCATGATTTTCATTAAAAGCACATTATCATTTTCCAGTTTAAAATGATTTCTTGATAGCACTTCTAGAGAGCTTTCCAGATTCCAACTATGAAAACGTAGGAAAAGATGGAAATTTATGGGAGCAGAGTTATGCATTTATGACTTTGAATTGTAGCCCCTAGGCTGAGCAAAATTCTTGGCACTTAGTAGTTTCTTATTAGTATCTGGGGAATGAATGAACCACATCAACAACCCAATTGATGAGCAATGTGCTACCAGAATCTATGGGAATGCCCACAAAGGTTACAAGACCTATAAAAACTAAAGGGAGGACTGCAACTAGGGTGGGGGCAACATATGCTTTGCCAAAGAAACAGGGCAGGCTTGATCTCCTGTAGAATGTGTCTTTACTCAGAGATGATATTCAAAATATTCAGTGACCATGGCCACACAGGCATTAGCCATCAGAGTGGAGGCTGCTGTGAACAACTGGAACTGGAGCCAACCAGTTAAATACCAGCACTGTCTCTTCTCCCATTTTACTGTTCTTTGGGATGCTCAGAAACTGGTTCCTCTTCCCACCCACCCAGTAATTCTCCTTTCTATGTCCCCTCCTGAGAGAATAAAACTCTAATAAAACTACAGAGAAGGAAGGAATATAGATGAGGATGTGGATATTATTACATGGAAGATGTCATCTCAGTGAGTAAAGTTCTCAGTGAGTAAAGTGAGGTAGGAAGAACCCTAGTAGCATTGCATGCTGGAGTTTCATTTGACTCTTCTTCACTTTAGAGTCAATGAGCTGGGGAATTGAAGAAGGACATTTTTGCAGTTGGGCTGCACTAGATCTGCTATCCACTGGAACTCTGAATCCTTGGGCATATCCTTCTGCCCTCTGGCTACATACTTGGGAAGGGCCTTTACCAAAACCAAAGTGGTCAGCAAATGAGGTGAACAGAACTACCCAAAGCACACCTGCAGGTGCATGCCAAGTCTGGATGCATCTCTGCTAATTTTAAGATTGGAAAAATGGAAAATCTACCATGGAACATATTAAAAAGTTGCACAACAAGTGATAATGGGATAAAACATTGAGAAACTTCTTGAAATACTCTGAAGGATGCGTGAAGCCTTGTTCCATGAAAGGAACAAAATACTATGAGGAAGAAATAGCCTGAAATGTTGATAATGAGGACTGTAAAGAAAATAAATGTACAATTGCAGAATTTAAATGCTCACTGAAGACAGAAAATAGCAAAATTGATGATGCAGAAGACTGAAGCAACTATATTACAGACAAACTGGATAGTTCCCCCCACTCTCACTGCAGAATGGAGAGAAAAATGGACACAGTGATGAATGGAGAGGCAACATAAAATAGAATCAAGAGTAAGGACTCTGAAGGTGTACTCTCTGGGTGCAAATCTTGACCCCAACCGTACTAGCAGTGTGGCATTGGGCTAGTTTTATAATCTCTCTGTGCTTCAGTGTTCTTGATTGTAAAACAGGGCTAATAATAATTACCTGCCTCAAAGGGATTTGTGACATTTAATTAAATTAATTACTATTGATAAGATGTTTAAACCAGGATTTGGCATATAGTAAACAATATAATATATTCGTTAAATAAAAGACAAGCAAGAAGATTACAGACATGGAGGATAGAGGGTAAAAAGTAAACTTAAGAACATAATCATCAAAATGGATGAAAGTTAAATAATCAGAGCAGCAATAGTTACAAACATAATTACTATTTTTGAATTCTTGGTTTCCAGCAGCCCACCTGAGCACCATCAGTATCGCTGGCCTCGTACTCGTGCCTCAACAGTTTTCAGCAACACTGAGAGAGTGTCACTACCCTCATTACTATCTTTTCCTCTACCCTCTTCATTTCTCTTTACTGTTTATATCACTACTTGAAATTATATTATACTTTTGTTTCTTTCACTTCCACTTGAATTATGTTCCATGAGTGCTAATCTCTCTTGTTCACCATTGTCATAGAGTAGATACTAAAAAAGTTATTGAATAAGTGAATGAAGAAAGACCTGGGTGTCTTGTCATATCAAGTCACATAAATTAAGAGAGCCATTCTTAGATACGCAATGGCAAGATCTTAGAAGAGAAAGATAATTGGAGGCATCAATGGAAGAAAAAATTAGTTTCCCTGCCTAGAAGTGAACAATTTTTTTTCTGACATCGTCCTTATCCTCTGCTATAGTATATGAAGGAAAACAATAGAGCAATGTCTGCAAAACTTTTGAAAGAATTTTATACTCATGTACTAGAGGATTAGATACCATAACTACCATGTGCCTTTCTTTTAAAAAGGGATGAATAGGCTTCCCTGGTGGCGCAGTGTTTGAGAGTCCGCCTGCCGATGCAGGGGACACGGGTTCGTGCCCCGGTCTGGGAAGATCCCACATGCCGCAGAGCGGCTGGGCCCATGAGCCATGGCCGCTGAGCCTGCGCGTCCGGAGCCTGTGCTCCGCAACGGGAGAGGCCACAACAGTGAGAGGCCCGTGTACCGCAAAAAGAAAAAATAAATAAATAAAAAATATTTAAAAATAAATAAATAAAAAATATTAAAAAATAAAAAGGGATGAATAAAAAATAAGACCTTGGGCTTCCCTGGTGGCGCAGTGGGTGAGAGTCCGCCTGCAGATGCAGGGGACATGGGTTCATGCCCCCGTCCGGGAGGATCCCACATGCCGTGGAGCGGCTGGGCCTGTGGAGCCATGGCCACTGAGACTGCGCGTCCGGAGCCTGTGCTCCGCAACGGGAGAGGCCACAACAGTGAGAGGCCCGCGTACTGCAAAAAAATAAAAAATAAAAAAAAATAAGACCTTGATAATGGGGAAGTGATGATATAAAGGGAGGGTGAGGGTACTCATATTCTGCTCCTGTAGCTTTAAAGGCCATTCATAGACAAAATACTCCCACATTTATATCTTTAGTCCTTTAGTTCTTATAGTAATATGAATAATGGTCCCCTATAGATGTCCACCTCCTCAGCCCTGGAACCTGTGAATATGTTACCTCAGATGGTTAAAAAAAAAAAAATATATATATACACACACACACACACACACACACACACACACACACACACACACGGAGGGAGAGAGACAGAGAAAGAAATATATATATGTAAAGAAATTTTCAGACGTGATTAAGTTACAAATATTGAGATGGGAGGTTTCCTGCATTATCCAGATGGGCTCATTTGCAATCAAAAGTGTTCTTATATCAATAAAAAGGAGGCAGGAGAATCAAAATTAAGAGAGTAATAGGAAATGTGACAATGGAAGCAAGAAATTGGAGTGGTGGGAGGAATGGATCATAAACCTAGAAATGTAAACAGTGTCTGAAAATGACAAGGAGACAGATTTTCCCCTCAAAGCCTCCAGAAGGGACCAGACCTGCTAACACTTGGACTTTAATCCAGTGAGACTGATTTTGAAATTCTGACGTCCAGATTGGAAAATAATAAAATAGTTTGTGTGTGTGTTTTTAAGTTGAGGTAAAATATACATAGTAGTTAATCATTTTAAGGGCTACAATTCAGTGGCATTTGGTGCATTCACAATGATGTGCAACCACTACGGCTCTCTATTTTAAAAACTTTTTTACTACTCCAGAAGAAACTCCTACCCATTAAGCAGTTACTTTTTGTGTCTGGCTTCTTTTACTTAGTATAATGTTTTCAAGGTTTATCCAAGTGGTAGCATGTATCAATACTTTATTCCCGGAGACCTTCAAGATGGCAGAGGAGTAAGATGTGAAGATCACCTTCCTCCCTACAAATACATCAAAAATACATCTACATGTGGAACAAGTCCTACAGAACACCTACTGAATGCTGGCAGAAGACCTCAGACTTCCCAGAAGGCAAGAAACTCCCCACATACCTGGGTAGGGCAAAAGAAAAAAGAAAAGGGCTTCCCTGGTGGCGCAGTGGTTGACAGTCTGCCTGCCAATGCAGGGGACATGGGTTTGTGCCCCGGTCCAGGAGGATCCCACATGCCGTGGAGTGGCTGGGCCCGTGAGCCATGGCCGCTGAGCCTGCGCATCCAGAGCCTGTGCTCCGCAATGGGAGAGGCCACAACAGTGAGAGGCCTGCGTACTGCAAAAAAATAAAAGGAAAAACAGAGCCAAAAGAATAGGGATGGGACCTGCACCTCTGGGAGGGAGCTGTGAAGGAAAAAAAGTTTCCACACACTAGGAAGCTCCTTCATTGGTGGAAATGGGGAGTGGGTGTGGCGGAAGCTTCAGAGCCATGGAGGAGAGTGCAGCAACAGCAGTGTAGAGGGCAAAGCAGAGAGATTCCTGCACAGAGGATCGGTGCCGACCAGCACTTACCAACCTGAGACGCTAGTCTGCTCACCCGCTGGGGTGGGCAGGGTCTGGGAGCTGAGGCTTGGGCTTCAGACGTCAGATCCCAGGGAGAGGACTGGGGTTGGCTGTGTGAACACAGCCTGAAGGGGGCAAGTGCACCACAGCTAGCCAGGAGGGAGTCCGGGAAAAAGTCTTGACCTGCCTAAGAGGAAAGAGACCATTGTTTCACGGTGCATGAGGAGAGGGGATTCAGAGCACTGCCTAAACGAGCTCCAGAGATGGGCGCGAGCCATGGCTACCAGCGTGGACACCAGAGATGGGCATGAAACACTAAGGCTGCTACTGCAGCCACCAAGAAGCCTGTGTGCAAGCACAGGTCACTATCCACACCTCCCCTCCTGGGAGCATGTGCGGCCAGCCACTGCCAGGGTCCCGTGATCCAGGGACAACTTCCCCGGGAGAACACATGGTGTGCCTCAGCCTGTTGCAATGTCACGCCAACTTCTGCTGCTGCAGGCTCACAACACATTCCATACCCCTCCTTTCGCCTGGCCTGAGTGAGCCAGAGCCCCTTCCTTAATCAGCTGCTCCTTTAACCCTGTCCTCTCTGGGCGGGAACAGATGCCCTCAGGTGACCTACATGCAAAAGAGGGGCCAAATCCAAAGCTGAACCCCAGGAGCTGTGCGAACAAAGAAGAGAAAGGGAAATCTCTACAAGCAGCCTCTGGAGCAGTGGATTAAATCTCAACAATCAACTTGATGTACCATGCATCTGTGGAGTACCTGAAGAGACAACAAATCATCCCAGAATTGAGGCTGTGGACTTTGGGAGTAACTGTAGACTTGGGGTTTGCTTTCTGCATCTAATTTGTTTCTGGTTTTATGTTTATCTTAGTTTAGTATTTAGAGCTTATTATTATTGGTATATTTGTTTATTGATTTGGTTACTCTCTTCCTTTTATATATATATATATTTTTATCCTTTTTATCTTTGATTGAGTGTGTATGTGTATGGTTCTTTGTGTGATTTTCTCTGTATAGCTTTGCTTTTATCATTTCTCCTAAGGTTCTGTCTGTTTTATTATTTATTTATTTTTTTGTATAGTTTTAGCACTTGTAATCACTGGTGGATTTGTTTCTTTGGTTGCTCTCTTCGTTCTTTCTTTTCTTTTTTTGAATTACTTTTATATTTTTAAAACATTTTTAAATTTTTTTATTTTAATAACTTTATTTCCTTCCTTCCTTCCTTCCTTCCTTCCTTCCTTCCTTCCTTCCTTCCTTCCTTCCTTCCTTCCTTTCTTTCTTTCTTTCTTTCTTTCTTTCTTTCTTTCTTTCTTTCTTTCTCTCTTTCTCTCTTTTTCTCCCTTTTCTTCTGAGCCATGTGGCTGACAGGGTCTTGGTGCTTCAGTCAGGTGT
The DNA here is from genome assembly GCF_005190385.1 of Monodon monoceros. Taxonomy (NCBI): domain Eukaryota; kingdom Metazoa; phylum Chordata; class Mammalia; order Artiodactyla; family Monodontidae; genus Monodon; species Monodon monoceros. The sequence continues at coordinate 101,342,559 of NW_021703772.1, read as the reverse complement.
TGGGCCTGAGCCTCTGAGGTGGGAGAGCTGAGTTCAGGACTTTTGACCACCAGAGACCTCCCACCTCCACATAATATCAAACAGCAAAAGCTCTCACAGAGATCTCCGTCTCAACGCTAACACCCAGCTCCACTCAACAACCAGCAAGCCACAGTGCTGGACACCCCATGCCAAACAACTAGCAAGACAGGAATATAATCCCACCAATCAGCAGAGAGGCTGCCTAAAATCATAATAAGGTCACAGATACCCCAAAACACACTACTGGATGTGGTCCTGCCCAGCAGAAAGACAAGATCAAGCCTCATCCAGAGAACACAGGCACCAGTCCCCTCCACCAGGAAGTCAATACAACCTACTGAACCAACCTTAGCTACTGGAGGCACACACCAAAAAAAAAAAGGGAACTACAAACCTGAAGCCTGCGAAAAGCAGACCCCAAACACAGTAAGTTAAACAAAATGATAAGACAGAGAAATAAATAGCAGATGAAGGAGCAAGGTAAAAACCCACCAAACCAAACAAATGAAGAGGAAATAGGCAGTGTACCTGAAAAATAATTCAGAGTAATGATAGTAAAGATGATCCAAAATCTTGGAAATAGAATGCAGAAAGTAAAAGAAACATTTAACAAGGTCCTAGAAGAACTAAAGAGCACACAAACAATGATGAACAACACAATAAATGAAATTAAAAATTCTCTAGAAGGAATCAATAGCAGAATAATGGAGGCAGAGAACGCATAAGTGACCTGGAAGATAAAATAGTGGAAATAACTACCACAGAGCAGAATAAAGAAAGAAGAATGAAAAGAATTGAGGACAGTCTCAGAGACCTCTGGGACAACATTAAACACACCAACATTCAAATTATAGGGGTCCCAGAAGAGGAAGGAGGGAAAAAGCAAGGGACTGAGAAAATATTTGAAGAATATTTTGTTGAAAACTTCCTTAATATAGGAAAGGAAATAGTCAATCAAGTCCAGGAAATGCAGAGTCCCATACAGGATAAATCCAAGGAGAAACACGCTAAGACACATATTACTCAAGCTACCAACAATTAAATACAAAGAAAAAAAATAAAAGCAGCAAGAGAAAAGCAACAAATAACATACAAGGGAATTCCCATAAAGTTAACAGCAGATCTTTCAGCAGAAACTCTGGAAGTCAGAAGGGAGTGGCAGGACATATTCAAACTGAAAAAAGGGAAAAACCTACAACCAAGATCACTCTACCCAGCAGCGATCTCATTCAGATTACACAGAGAAATTAAAATCTTCACATAAAAGCAAAAGCTAAGAGAATTCAGCACCACCAAACCAGCTTTACAACAAATGCTAAAGGAACTTCTCTAAGTGGGAAACACAAGAGAAAGAAAAGACCTACAATAACAAACCCAAAACAGTTAAGAAAATAGTAAAAAGAACATACATATTAATAACTACGTTAAATGCAAATGGATTAAATGCTCCAACCAAAAGACATAGACTGGCTGAATGGATACAAAAGCAAAACCTGTGTATATGCTGTCTACAAGAGACTCACTTCAGACCTATGGACACATACACACTGAAAATGAAGGGATGGAAAAATATATTCCATGCAAATGGAAATCAAAAGAAAGCTGGAGTAGTAATTCTCTTATCAGACAAAATAGACTTTAAAATACAGACTATTACAAGAGACAAAGAAGGACACTACATAATGATCAAGGGATCAATCAAAGAAGAAGATATAACAATTGGAAATATTTATACACCCAACATCAGAGCACCTCAATACATAAGACAAATGCTAACAGCCATAAACGGGGAAATCAACAGAAACACAATCATAATAGGGGACATTAACACCCCACTTTCACCAATGGACAGATCATCCAAACAGAAAATAAATAAGGAAACACAAGCTTTAAATGATATGTTAAACAAGATGAACTTAATTGATATTTATAGGACATTCCATCCAAAATCAACAGAATACACTTTCTTCTTAAGTAGTCATGGAACATTCTCTAGGGTATATCATATCTTGGGTCACAAGTCAAGCCTTGGTAAATTTAAGAAAATTGAATCATATCAAGTATCTTTTCCAACCTCAACGCTATGAGACTAGATATGAATTGCAGGAAAATATCTGTAAAAAATACAAATACATGGAGGCTCAACAGTACACTATGAAAAAACCAAGAGATCACTGAATAAATCAAACAGGAAATCAAAAAAGTACCTAGAAACAAATGACAATGAAAACATGGCAACCCCAAACCAATGGGAAGCAGCAAAAGCAGTTCTAAGAGGTAAGTTTATAGCAGTACAATTCTACCTCAAGAAACAAGAAACACCTCAAATAAACAACCTATCCTTACACCTAAAGCAACTAGAGAAAGAAGAACAAAAAACTTCCAAAGTTAGCAGAATGAAGGAAATCATAAAGATAAGATCAGAAATAAATAAAAAAGAAATGAAGGAAACAATAGCAAAGGTCAATAAAACTAAAACGTGGTTCTCTGAGAAGAAAACAAAATTGATAAACCATTGGCCAGACTCATCAAGATAAAAAGGGAGAAGACTCAAATCAGTAGAGTTAGAAATGAAAAAGGTGAAGTAACAACTGACACTGCAGAAATACAAAGGATCATGAGAGATTACTATAAGAAACTATATGCCAATAAAATGGAAAACCTGGAAGAAATGAACAAATTCTTAGAAAAGCACACCTTCCAAGACTGAACCAGGAAAAAATAGAAAATATAACCAGACAAATCAGAAGCACTGAAATTGAGACTGTAATTAAAAATCTTCCAACAAACAAAAGTCCAGGACCAGATGCCTTCACAGGAGAATTCTATCAAACATTTAGAGAAGAGCTAACACCTATCCCTATCAAACTCTTCCAAAATTTAGCATAGGGAGGAACACTCCCAAACTCATTCCACGAGGCCACCATCACCCTGACACCAAAACCAGACAACGATTTTACATAAAACAGAAACTACAGGCCAACATCACTGATGAACATAGATGAAAAAATCCTCAACAAAATACTAGCAAACAGAATACAACAGCACATTAAAAGGATCATTCACGCACCATGATCAAGTGGGGTTTATCCCAGGAATGCATGGATTCTTCAATATATGCAAATAAGTCAATGATACACCATATTAACAAACTGAAGGATAAAAACCACATGATATTCTCAATAGATGCAGAAAAAGCCTTTGACAACACTTAACACCAAATTATGATAGAAACCTTCCACAAAGTAGGCATAGAGGGAACTTACTTCAACATAATACAGGCCATATATCACAAACCCACTGCCAACATTGTTCTCAATGGTGAAAAACTGACACCATTTCCAGCAAGAGCAGGAACAAGACAAGGATGCCCACTCTTACCACTATTATTCAACATAGTTTTGGAAGTTTTAGCTACAGCAATCAGAGAAGAAAAAGAAATAAAAGAATCCAAATCAGAAAAGAAGTAAAGATGTCACTGTTTGCAGATGACATGATACTATACATAGAGAATCCTAAAGATGTTACCAGAAAACTACTAGAGCTAATCAATGAATTTGGTAGAGTAGCAGGATACAAAATTAATCCACAGAAATCACTTGCATTCCCATACAGTAATGATGAAAAATATGAAAGAGAAATTAAGGAAAAACTCCCATTTACCATTGCAAGAACAAAAAAAATAAAGTACCTAGGAATAAACCTACCTAAGGAGACAAAAGACCTGTATGCAGAAAACTATAGGACACTGCTGAAAGAAACTAAAGATGATACGAACAGATCGAGAGATAAACCATGATCTGGATTGGAAAAATTAACATTGTGAAAATGACCATACTACCAAAAGCAATCTATAGATTCAGTGTAATCCCTATCAAACTACAAATGGTATTTTTCACAGAACTAGAAAGAAAACTTTCACAATTTATATGGAAACACAATAGACATCGATTAGCCAAAGCAACCTTGAGAAAGAAAAACGGAGCTGGAGGAATCAGGCTCCCGTACTTCAGACTATACTACAAAGCTACAGTAATCAAGACAGTATTGTACTGGCACAAAAACAGATATATAGATCAATGGAACAGGATAAAAAGCCCAGAGATAAACCCACGCACATGTGGTCACCTTATTTTTGGTAAAGGAGGCAAGGATATACAATGGAGAAAAGACAGCCTCTTCAATAAGTGGTGCTGGGAAAATTGGACAGCTACATGTAAAAGAATGAAATTAGAACACTCCCTAACACCATATAAAAAATAAACTCAAAATGGATTAAAGACCTAAATGTAAGGCCAGACACAATAAAACTCTTGGAAGAAAACTTAGGCAGAACACTTGATAACATAAATCACAGCAAGATCCATTTTTACCCACCTCCTAGAGAAAGGGAAATAAAAACAAAAATAAACAAATGGACCTAATGAAATAAGCCTTTGCACAGCAAAGGAAACCATAAACAAGATGAAAAGACAACCCTCAGAATGGGAGAAAATATTTGCAAATGAAGCAACTGAGAAAAGATTAATCTCCAATATATACAAGCAGCTCATGCAGCTGAATATCAAAAAATCAAATAGCCCCATCCAAACATGGGCAGAAGACCTAAGTATACATTTCTCCGAAGAAGATATACAAATTGCCAACAAACACATGACAGGATGCTCAGCATCACTAATCATTAGAGAAATGCAAATCAAAACCACAATGAGGTATTACCTCACACCAGTCAGAATGGCCATCATCAAAAAATCTAGAAACAATAAATGCTGGAGAGGGTGTGGAGAAAAGGGAACCGTATTGCACTGTTGGTGGGAATGTAAATTGATACAGCCACTATGGAGAATTGTATGGAGGTTCCTGAAAAAATAAAAATAGAACTACCATATGACCCAGCAATCCCACTACTGGGCATATACCTTGAAAAAACCATAGTTAAAAATGAGTCATGTACCACAATGTTCATTGCAGCTCTATTTACAATAACCAGGACATGGAAGCAACCTAAGTGTCAATCCACAGATGAATGGATAAAGAAGATGTGGCTCATATATACAATGGAATATTACTCACCATGAAAAGCAATGAAATTGAGTTATTTGTAGTGAGGTGGATGGACCTAGATTCTGTCATACACAGTGAAGTAAGTCAGAAAGAGAGAAACAAATACTGTATGCTAACACATATCTATGGAATCTAAAAAAAAAAAAAAGGTTCTGAAGAACCTAGGGGCAGGACAGGAATAAAGACACAGACATAGATGTGGAGAGTGTACTTGAGGACAAGGGGAGGGGGAAGGGTAAGCTGGGACGAAGTGAAAGAGTAGCATTGACATATATTCACAACCCTTGCCCCTGCAGTTGGAGCATGGAATCTTAACCACTGGATCACCAGGGAAGTGCCAAAAGCTTATTTTATACCTAATAGTTTGTACCTCTTAATCCTCTACCCCTATATTGCACCTCCCCACTTCCCTCTCCCCATTGGTAACCACTAATTTGTTCTTGACTTCTGTGAGTCTGTTTATTTTTTGTTATATTCACTAGTTTGTTGTATTATTTAGATTCCACATGTAAGTGATATCATGCAGTATTTGTCTTTCTCTGTCTGGCTTATTTCACTTAGAATATTGCCCTCCAAGTCATCCTTGTTGCTGCAAATGGCAAACTTTCATTCTTCTTTATGTCTGAGTAATATTTCATTGTGTATGTATATCTCACATTGTGTTTATCCATTCATCTGTTGATGGACACTTACGTTGCTTCCATATCTTGGCAATTATAAATAATGCTGCTATGAACATTGGGGTGCATGTATCTTTTTAAATTAGTGTTTTTGTTTGTTTGTTTGTTTGTTTTCAGTTATATACCCAGGAGTGGAATTGCTGGGTCATAAGGTAGTTCTATTTTTAGTTTTCTGAGAAACCTCCATACTGTTTTCCACAGTGGCTGCACCAATTTACATTCCCACCAACAGCGTATGAGTGTTCCCTTTTCTCCAAATCCTTACCAACATTGTTATTTGTGTTCTTTTTGATGATAACCATTCTGACAGGTGTGAGGTTATATCTCATTGTGGTTTTGATTTGCATTTTCCTGATGATTAGTGAGAAACACAACTGAATTTTATGACTTTGCTGATTTTGTTTGTTAGCTCTGATATATTTGTGTGTGTTTGTTTGTGTGTGCATTCTTTGGGATTGCCTACACATAGAATAATGCCATCTGCAAATATTGATAGTTTTACTTTTTCCTTTCCAATTTGGATGGCTTATCTTGCCTCATTGCTCTATGTAGGACTTCCAGTGCAATGTCCACTGCAATAGCAGTGGCAAAAGTGGGCATCCTTGTTTTGTTCCTAGTCTTAGGAGAAAGGTTTCAGTTTTTCACCATTTTGTTAGCTGTGGGTTTTTGGTGTATGTCCTTTATCATATTGAGAAAGATCCCTCCTATTCCTAGTTTGTTAAGTGTTACTTTTTTTTTCTTTTAATCATGAAAGGGTCTTGAATTTAGTCAAATGATTTTTCTATGTTTATTGAAATGATTATGTGTTTTTTTCCCCTACATTCTATTAATATGATGTACTGCATTAATTTTCTTCTGGTGAATCTCCCTTGCATTCCTTGGAAAAATCCCACTTGGTCATGGTGCATAATCCTTTTAATGTGCTGTTGGATTCAGTTTGCTAGTATTTTGTTCAGGACTTTTGCATCTGCATTTATAAGAAGTATTGGTCTGCAGTTTTCTTTTCCTGTTGTATCTTTGTTTGGCTTTGATATGAGTGTAATGCTGGCCTCAGAATGTGTTAGAAAGTGCTTGCTATTCTTCTATGTTTTGGAAGAGTTTGACTAGTATTGGTGTTAATTTTTCTTTATATATTTGGTAGAATTCACCAATGAAGCCCACTGGTCCTGGACTTTCATTTATTGGGAGGTTTTTGATTGCTGAATTTTTCTCATTACTTTTTGTAAGTTTTTTGAGATTTTCTATTTCTTGTTGGATCTTTATTGGTAATTTGTGTGTTTCTAGGAATCTGTCCATTTCATCTAATTTACCAAATTTTTTCACATACAATTGTTTATATTCTCTTAGAATGCTGTTAATTTCTGTAAGGTTAGTAGTAATGTCCTTACTTTCATTTCTTATTTTAGTTATCTGTGTCTTCTCTCTCTTTTTTTTCTTAGTCAATCTAGCTAAATGTTGTCAATACTTTGGTCTTTTCAAATAACCAAAAAATTTTAATTTTCTCTGTTGTTTTTCTATTTTCCCTTCTATTTATCTCTGCTCTAATATCTCCTTTCTTCTACAGTGTTTAGTTTGTTCTTCTTTTTTTCTAATTCTTAAATGTATAAAGTTAGGTTGTTGATTTAAGATTTTCCTTCTTTTTAAATGTAGGCATCTACAGCTACAAGTTTCCCTCTAAATATTGCTTTCCCTGCATCTCATAAGTTTTGGTATGTTGCCTTTTCACACTGTTATTTTTTAGAGCAGTTTTACATTCACAGCAAAATTGAGGGGAAGGTACAGAGATTTCCTGTATACCTCTGCCCCACACATGTATTGTCTCCCTCATTATCAATGTTGCTCACCTGTCTGGTACATTTGCTACATATAGTGAACCAACATTGACACATCATAATCACCCAAAGTCCATAGTTTGTATCACAGTTTACTCTTGGTGTACATTCTATGGCTTTGGGCAAATGTATAATGACATGTATTCATCATTATGGTGTCATACAGAGTATTTTCACTGCCCCCAAAATCCTCTGTGCTCTGTCTATTCATCTTTCCAACACCTACTGCCCCCTTAAAAACCCTGGAAACCACTAATCTTTTTACTGTGTCTATAGATTTGCCTTTTCTGGATGTCATACAGTTGGAATCATACTACTGTATGTAGCCTTATCCAAATTGGCTTCTTTCACTGAACAATATGTACTTAAGATTCCACTAGGTCTTTTCATAGTTTGATAGCTCATTTATCTTTATAACCAAATGATATTCCATTGTCTGGCTGTACCCTAGTTTATTTATACATTTGCCTTCTGAAGGACAGTTTGAAACATGCTTCCAAGTTTTGGCAATTATGAATAAACCTTCTATAAACATCCATATGCAGGTTTTTGTGTGAACATGTATTTTCAGCTCCTTTGGGTAAATACCCAGGAGCAGGATTGCCAGATCATATGGTAAGCGTATGTATGTCTACTTTTGTAAGAAACTGCTAGACTGTCTTTCAAAGTGGCTGTACCATTTTGAATTTCCACCAGCAATGAATAAGACTTCCTGTTGCTCTGCATTCTTATCAGCATTTGGTGTTGTCACAGAATTTGGCCATTCTAGCAGGTGTGTAGTGGAATCTCATCATCACAGTTATAGTTTTCAATTCCCTGATGACGTATTTATGAAGCATCTTTTACTATGTTTACTTGCCGTTTGTATATCTTCTTTGGTGAGGTATCCTTACAGTTTTGGACCCATCTTTAAATCAGGGTTTTCTGATAGTTTGTTTGTTTTTTTGTTTTGTTTTGTTTTTTGCTGAGTTTTAGTGTTCTTTTTATATTTTGGATAACAGTCCTTCATCAAACCTGTCTTGCAAATATTTTCTCTGAGTATGTAGCTTTTCTTCTCATTCTCTTAACATTGTCTTTTGTAGCACCAAAGTTTTTCCTTTTTATAATATACAGCTTATCTATTATTTTTCTCATGTATTGTGCCTTTGGTGTTATATCTAAAAAGTCATTGCCATACCCAAGGTAATCTAAGTTTTCTCCTATGTTGTCTTTTAAGGGTTTTATAGTTTCATGTTTTACATTTATATCTGTGGTCCATTTGAGTTAATTTTTGTGAAGGGTGTAAGCTCTGTGTTTAGATTTATTTATGTACTTATGTATTTTGCATGTAGAAGTAAGGCTTTTTCATTTTCATTCATCTCAAGATGCTTTCTAATTTCACTAGACATTTCTTCATTGATCCTTTGACTGTTTAAATGTGTTAATTGCACCTGTTGGTGAATTTTCTAGTTTTCTTTCTGTTTTTATTTTCTGACTTCATTCTACTGTGATTACAGAAGGTGCTTTTTATAATTTTAGCATTTTTAAATTAACTGAGAATTGCCTTATGACTTAATATATGGTCTATCCTGGAGAATGTTTCATATGCACTTGTGAAGATAAAGTGTTCTCCATATGTGTTAGATTTAGTTGGTCTGTCTAGATATTCTATCCATTATTAAAAGTGGAGTATTGACGTCTTTAAAATGCTACAGGACACAAAGAGTTACAAACCAAAACCATAATCATACTAGCATTTATATTTATCTATGTATTTATCTTTATCAGAGATTGTTATTTCTTCATATGACTTTGTGTTTCTGTCTAGTGTCCTTTCATTTCAGCCTGAAAGATTCCCTTTAGCAATTTTTTTTTTGGTAGGACATGTTTACTACTGATGAATTCCCTTAACTTTTGTTTATCTGGAAATGTCTTAATTACTTCTCTATATTAAAAAAAATAATTAATTAATTAATTTTTGGCTGTGTTGGGTCTTTGTTGCAGTGTGTGGGCTTTCTCTAGTTACAGTGATTGGGGGTTACTACTGTTTGTTGTGGTGCACAGGCTTCTCATTGAGGTGGATTCTCTTGTCGCAGAGCATGGGTTCTAGGTGTGTGGGCTTCAGTAACTGTGGCATGCAGGCTCAGTAGTTGTGGTGCACGGGCTTAGTTGCTCCATGGCATGTGGGATCTCCCTGGATCAGGGCTTGAACCCATGTCCCTTACATTGGCAGGCAGATTCTTAACCACTGCACCACCAGGGAAGTCCCACTTTTATATTTTTGAAATATACTTTTTCTGTATATGGAATTCTTTGTTGATAGTTTTTAAATTTCATCTCTTTAAAAATATTAATATATCATCAATCCAATAGAAAGTGGGTTCCAATTCAAGGTGGTGATATAAGAAGATACACGATCCTCCTGTGGACACGCTGAGTCTACAGCTACATATGGAAATATTTTCTCTTTAAAAAACATTAAGGCTGGCTAAGTGACAATTACATATTGGGCAAACAAGAAGAAAACCACATCAAAGTGGGAAGGAGGGGCTGGGACACAATCTCAACATAAATCCCACACCTGGAAGGAGGGAACTCAAAACGTGGAGCTTCTCCCTGAAACAACAGGTTGTTGTTTCACCTACTCTATAGAAACCAACACAGAGAGTCAAGCAAAATGAAGAAACAGAGGAATATGTTCCAAATGAAAGATCAAGATAAAATCTCAGGAAAATACCTCAATGAAATGTAGATACAAAAGTTACCTAATGAAGAGTTCAAAGTAAAGGTTATAAAGATGCTCACTAAATTGCAGAGAAGAATGGATGAGCACAGAGAGTACTTCAACAAAGAGATGGAAAATATAAGAAAGTACCAAATAGAAGACACAGAGCTGAAGAATATACTAGAAGCATTCAATAGCAGACTAGATGAAGCAGAAGAAAGGATCAGTCAACTTGAAACCAAGGCAGTGGAACTCACCCAATCAGAGCAACAAAAAGAAAAAAGAATGAAAAAAGTAAAGATACTTAAGGGAATTATGGGACAACATCAAATAGACTAACATTCACATCATAGGGCTCCCAAAAAGAGAAGAGAATGAAAAAGGGGCAGAAATCTTATTCAAAGAAATAATGGCTGAAGATGCTTCTAACCTGAAGAAGGAAAGAGACATCCATATCCAAGAAGCCCAGCGTGTTCCAAATAAGAGGATCACAAAGAAACTCACACTAAGACACATTATAATTAAAATGTCAAAATTAAATACAAGGAGAAAATATTAAAAGCATCAAGGGAAAAACAACTTGTTACATAAAAGGGAACCCCATAAGACTATCAGCTGATTTCTCAGCAGTAACTTTACAGGCCAGAAGATAGTGACACAATATACTCAAAGTGCTAAAAGAAAAAAAACACCTTCCAATCAGTAATACTCTGCCTAGCAAAGTTATTATTCAGAAGTGAAGGAGAGATAAAGAGTTTTCCAGACAAGCAAAAGCTAAAGGAGTTTATCACCACTAAAACAGCCTTACAAGAAAAGTTAAAGGTATTTCTTTAAGCTGAAAAAAAAGGGTGTTAATTAGTAACAGGAACACATGTGAAAGAATAAATCTTTACTTTCCTATCATTAAGGCAGTGGATTAATTACTTACAAAGCTAGTATGACAGTTAAAAGAAAAAAGTGGTAAAAATAGCTATTAATGAAGGGATACACAATATAAAAAGATGTGAAATGTGACACCAATATATAAAATGTGTATGGGGGAGAGTAATATTTAATTTTGAGCTTTACAAGGGGATCACATTTAATTTGTTATCATTTAAGAACAGACTGTTATAAATACAAATTATTATATGTAAGCCTCATGGTAACAACAAAGCAAAAACTTATAGTAAATACACAAAAGATAAAGAGAAAGGAATATAAGCAGACTATTAAAGAAAGTCAGCAAACCACAAAAGAAGAAAGTAAAAGAAGAAAGGAAGAGATAAGAACTACAAAGGCAGCCAGATAACAATTACGAAAGTGGCAATAAGCACATACCTAACAATAATTACTTTAAATGTAGAAGGACTAAATTCCCAATCAAAAGACATAGAGTGGCTGAATGGATTAAAAAAAAAAGATTCATTTGTATGTTGCCTACAAGAGAATCATTTTAGATGTAAGGACCAACAGACTGAAAGTGAACAGATGGAAAAAGATATTCTGTGCAAGTGGAAAAAAACCCACTGGAGTAGCTATATTTATGCCAGACAAAATAAACTTTAAAACAAAGACTGTAATAAAAGACAAAGAAGGGTGTTGCATAATATTAAAGGGGTCAATTCAACAAGAAGATATAACATTTGTAAATATTTATGCACCCAACATAAAAGCACCTAAATAAAATAAGCAAATTGAAATAAGCATTGAAATCCTATGAAGTCTTTCCAAACACAATGGTATGAAACTAGAAGTTAATTACGTGAAGACAACTGGAAATTCACAAATATGTGGAGATTGAACAACATGCTAATGGGTCAAAGAAGAAATCAACAGAGAAATAAAAAAAATACCTCAAGACGAAAGAGAAGGGAAATGTAATATACCAAAATTTATGAGATGCAGATAAAGCATTTCTAAGAGGGAAGTTCATAGTGATAAATTCCTACCTCAAGAAACAAAAGAAGTCTCAATTAAACAATCTAACTTTACACCTCAAGGAACTAACAATGAAGGACAAATAAGGCCCAAATTTAGTAGAAGGAAGGAAATAACAAAGACTAGAACAGAAATAATGGAATAAAGACTAAAAGTACAATAAAAAAGATCAGTTGAAGTAGGACCTGGTTCTTTGAAAAGATAAACAAAATTGACAAATTTTTGATAGAGTCACCAATTTAAAAAGACTCAAAATCAGAAATGAAAGAGGAGATATTATAACTGATAACACAGAGATACAAAGGTTCATAAGACATTACTATGAATAATTATATGCAAACAAACTGGACAACATAGAATAAACAGATACATTTCTAGAAACATGCAATCTTCCAAGACTAAATTATGAAGAAATAGAAAATTTGAATATACTAATTACTAGTTAGGAGATTGAGTCATTAATCAAAACCTCCCAACAAACAACAGTCCAGGACCAGATGGATTCACTGGTGAATTCTATCAAATATTCAAAGAAGATTTAATACCTATCTTTCTCAAATTCTTCCAAAATAATTGAAGAGGAGAGAACACTTTCAAACTCATTTTATGAAGCCAGGTTTACAGCTTTACCCTGATACAAAACCAGAAAATGACACCACAAAAAGAAAATTACAGGCCACTATCACTAATGCATAGATGTGAAAATCCTCAACAAAATATTAGCAAGCCAAATTCAACAATATATTAAAAGGATCATACACTATGATCAAATGGGATTTATTTCAGTGATGCATGGATAGTTCAATATCCTCAAATCAATAAATGTGATACACCACATTAAAAAAATGAAGGATAAAAATCATATGATCATCTCAATAGGTGCAGAAAATGCATTTGACAAAATTCAACATCCATTTATGATAAAAAACTCTCAACAAAGTGAGTACGGAGGGAATATACCTCAACATAATAAAGGCCATATCTGACAAACCCAAAGCTAACATCATACTTAATGGTAAAAGCTGAAAGCTTTTCCACTAAGATCAGGAGCAAGGAAGGATCCCCATTCTCACCACTTATTCTCAACATTGTATTAGAAGTCTTAGCCACAGCAATTAGGCAGAAAAATAAAGAAAAGTTATCTAACAGGAAAGGAAGAAGTAAAACTGTCACATTTGCATATGACATGATAAAAAGAAACCCTAAAAACTTCATCAAAAAGTATTAGGACTAATAAAAGAACTCAGTAAAGTTGCAGGATAAAAAACTATTGAAAAAATAAATTAAGAAAAAATTCCATTGACAATTGCATCAAAAAAAGTATAAAATACTTAGGAATAAATTTAACCGAGGAAGTTAAAGACCTGTACAATGAAAATATAAGACATTGAGGAAAGAAATTGATGATGACACAAATAAATTGAAAGATATCTCATGTTCATGGTGTGTCAGGATTAATATCATGAAAACGTCCATACTACCCAAAGCAATCTACAGATTCAGTGCAATCCCTATTAAAATTCCAATGGCATTTTTCACAGAACTAAAACAAATAAGTCTAAAATTTCTCTGGAATCATAGAAGACTCTGAATAGCCAAGGCAATCTTCAGAAAGAAGAACAAAGCTGGATGCATCAAATTCCTTGATTCCAATCTATATTAAAAGCAGTAGTAGTTAAAACACTATGGTATTGGTATAAAAACAACAGACACATAGATCAATGGAACTGACTAGAGGGCCCAGAAATAAACTCACACTTGTAAGGTCAATTAATTTATGGCAAAAAAGTCAAGAATATACAATGGTGAAAGGATAGTCTCTTCAGTAAAATGTGTTTTAAAATTTGGACAGCCAGATGCAAAAGAATGAAACTGACCACTATCTTACATTAACTAAAGATTAACTAAAAACGGAGTAAAGACCTGAATGTAAGACCTACAGCCATAAAACTTCTAGAAGAAAACGTATGTGGTAAGGTCCTTGACATAGGTCTTGGTGATGATTATTTTTTAATCTGACACCAAAAACAAAAGCAACCAAAACAAAAGTAAACAAGTGAGCCTACATCAAATAAAGCAAAGGAAACCATCAACAAAATGATAAAGCAAACTGCTAAATGGGAGAAAATATTTGCAAATAATATATCTGATAAGGGGATAATATCCAAAATATATAAAGAACCCATACAACTCAATAGCAAACAATCTGATTTAAAAATGGGCAGAAAATCTGAATATATATTTTTATGAGGAAGACATACAGATTGACAACAAGTACATGAAAAGCTGCTCTTCATTATTGATCATCAGGGAAATGCAAATCAAAGCCAGAGTAAGACTCACCTCACACCTTTCAGAATAGATATAATAAGAAAGACAGTGTTGGAGAGGATGTAGAGAAAAGGGAAACTTCGTCCACTATTGGTGGGAATGCACATTGGTGCAGCCACTATAGAAAACAATATGGAAGTTCCTCAAAGGGTTAAAAATAGAACTACCATGTGATTCAGGAATTTTACTCTGGTTATTTATCTGAAGAAAACAAAAATACTAATTTGATAAGATATATGCACCCCCATGTTTATTTCAAAATTACTTACAATAGCCAAGATAAGCAAACTACTTAAGTGACCATTGATGGATGAAAGGACAAACAAATTGTGCCACATATATATAATGGGATACTATTCAGCTGTAGAAAAGAATGAAATCTTGCCATTTACAACAACATGGATAGACCTTGAGGACATTATGATAAGCGAAATAATTCAGACAGAGGTAGACATATTCTGAGTGATTTTTTAAATATGTGGACCCTAAATATATATAAAACCAAATTTTTAGATATAGAGAACAGATTGGTGGTTTCCAGAGGTGGGGGTTAGGGTGTGAGTTGCATGGGTGACAGGTTTCCTTCATTTGTTTTTTTTTTAGTTTAAATAAACTGAATATAAAATAAAGTATCCTATTGCCTTTTGGCTTCCATGGTTTCTGATGAGAGATTAGCTGTTAATCTTACTAAGGATACTTTCTACTGAGGAGTTGCTTCTCTCTTGCTTCTTTCAAGATTTTCTCTTTGTTGTTTGATAAAGAGAAATTACGATGTGATTTTGGTGTGGATCTTTTTAAGTTTAACTTACTTGGAGTTCATTGAGCTTCTTAGATTTTTAGATTCATGTGTTTCATCAAATTTCAGGAGTTTTCAGCCTTAATTTCTTCAAACTATCTTTCTGTTCCTTTTTCTGTCTTTCCCCCTTTTTAGATCTACCAGAATGAATATGTTAGTATACTTGATGGTGTCCCATAAATCTCTTAGACTCTGTTCATTTTTATAAAATAGATCTTTATTGGAGTATAATTGCCTCACAATACTGTGTTAGTTTCTGTTGTACACCAAAGTGAACCAGCCATAGGCATACATATGTCCCCGTATCTCCTCCTTCTTGAGCCTCCCTCCAACCCTCCCTATCTCACCCATCTAGGTCAATGTAAAGCACTGAGCTGATCTCCCTGCGCTATGCTGCTTCTTCCCACTAGCTAACTATTTTACATTCGATAGCATATGTATATCAATGCTACTCTCACTTCACCCCAGCTTCTCCCTCCCACTCTGTGTCCTCAAGTCCATTCTCCATGACTACATCTTTATTCTGCCCTGCCACTAAGTTCATCAGTACCATTTCTTTTTTTTTTTAGATTCCATATATATGTGTTAGCATATAGTATTTGTTTTTCTCTTTCTGACCACTCTGGATGACAGACTCTAGGTCCATCTACATCACTACAAATAACTCAGTTTTGTTTCTTTTTATGGCTGAGTAATATTCCATTATATATATGTGCTACATCTTCTTTATCCATTCATCTGTTGGTGGACATTTAAGTTGCTTCCATGTCCTGGCTATTGTAAATAGAGCTGCTATTCTTTTTGAATTATGGTTTTCTCAGGGTATATTCCCAGTAGTGGGATTGTTGGGTCATATGGTAGTTTTATTTTTAGTTTTTAAGGAATCTCCATACTGTTCCCCATAACAGTTGTATCAATTTACATTCCCACCAACAGTGCAAGAGGGTTCTCTTTTCACCACACCCTACCCAACATTTATTGTTTCTAGATTTTTTTTTTTTTTTTTTTTTTTTTTGCGTTACGCAGGCCTCTCACTGTTGTGGCCTCTCCTGTTGCAGAGCACAGGCTCCGGACACGCAGGCTCAGTGACCATGGCTCATGGGCCTAGCCGCTCTGCAGCATGTGGGATCTTCCCGGACTGGGGCACAAACCCGTGTCCCCTGCATCAGTGGCAGACTCTCAACCACTGCGCAACCAAAGAAGCCCCTGTTTCTAGATTTTTTTGATAATGGCCATTCTGACTGGCGTGAGGTGATACCTCATTGCAGTTTTGATTTACATTTCTCTAACAATTAGTGATGTTGAGCATCTTTTCATGTGCCTCCTGGCCATCTGTATGCCTTCCTTGATGAAATGTCTATTTAGGTTTTCTTTCCATTTTTTAATTGGATTGTGGTTTTTTGATATTGAGCTTCATGAGGTGTTTGTATATTTTGGAGATTAATCCTTTGTCTGTTGTTTCATTTGAAAATATTTTCTCCCATTCTGAGGGTTGTCTATTTGTCTTGTTTATGGTTTCCTTTGCTGTGCAAAATCTTTTAAGTATAAAAGTCCCATTTGTTTATTTTTGTTTTTATTTCCATTACTCTAGAAGATGGGTCCAAAAAGATCTTGCTGTGGTTTATGTCAGAGTGTTTTTCCTCTAATAGTTTTATAGTGTCTGGCCTTACATTTAGGTTTTTAATCAATTTTGAGTTTATTTTTTTGTATGGTGTTACAGTGTTCTAATTTCATTCTTTTACATGTAGCTGTCCAGTTTTCCCAGTACCACTTATTGAAGAGGCTGTCTTTTCTCCATTGTATGTTCTTGCCTCCTTTGTCATAAATTAGGTGACCATATGTGCATGGGTTTACCTCTGGGCATTCTATCCTGTACCATTGATCTATATTTCTGTTTTTGTGCCAGTTGCATACTGTCCTGATTACTGTAGTTTTGTGGTATAGTTTGAACTTAGGGATCATGATTCCACCAACTCCATTTTTCTTTCTCAAGATTGCTTTGGCTATTTGGCGTCAATTGTGTTTCCATACGAATTGTAAAATTTTTGTTCTAATTCTGTGAAAAGTGCCATTGGTAGTTTGACAGGGATTGCATTGAATGTGTAGATTGCTTTGGGTAGTATAGTCATTTTCACAATATTGATTCTTCCAGTCCAAGAACATGGTATATTTCTCCAACTGTTTATGTCATCTTTGATTTCTTTCATCAGTGTTTTATAGTTTTCTGAGTACAAGTCTTAGGCAGGTTTATTCCTAGGTATTTTATTCTTTTTCTTGCAGTGGTAAATGGGATTGTTTCCTTAATTTCTCTTTCTGATTTTTCGTTGTTGGTATATAGGAATGCCAGAGATTTCTGTGCATTAATTTTGTATCCTACAGCCTTACCAAATTGATTGATTAGTTCTCATAGTTTTCTTGTGGCATCTTTAGGATTTTCTATGTATAGTATCATGTCATCTGCAAACAGTGACAGTTTTACTTCTTTTCCAATTTGGATTCCTTTTATTTCATTTTCTTCTGATTGCCATGGCTAGGACTTCCAAAATTATGTTGAATGAGTGTTGAGAGAGGACATCCTTGGCTTGTTCCTGATCTTAGTGGAAATGCTTTCAGTTTTTCACCATTGAGTATGATGCTTTCTGTGGGTTTGTCATATATGGCCTTAATTATGTTGAGGTAGGTTCCCTCTATGTCCATTTTCTGTAGAGTTTTTAGCATAAGTTGAGGTTGAATTTTGTCAAAAACTTTTTCTGCCTCTATTTAGATGACCATATGGCTTTTATTCCTTAATTTGTTAATGTGGTTTATCACATTGATTGATTTGCATATACTGAAGAATCCTTGCATCCCTGGGATAAATCCCACTTGATCATAGTGTATGATCCTTTTAGTGTGTTGTTGGACTCTGTTTGCTAGCATTTTGTTCAGGAGTAAACACAGACCATTCTTCCCATCAATAGGGAGAGTCCATTTTCTCTATACTTAAATCTGGGCTGGCCCTGTGACTTGCACAGTGTGGGGAGAGTGACACTGTGTCATTCTAGGCCAAACCCTTAAGAGACTTGCCAGCTTCCCTGCTCTCTTAGAAGCCAGCTGCTCTGCTGTAAAGAAGCTTGAGCAAGACTCCTCCAGCTAGGAACCAAATGAGGGAAGGCCCTTCTCACCCCAGATCCCTCAGCTACTCATAGAGCTGGGTCCATTCTCTGATGAGCACTTTGAGAATCTTCTCAGTAACAAATCCTATGACAGACATGGGGAATATGACAATAAATACTCAGTTTCTGTCCTTTAGAAATTCCCAGTTTTATTTATTTTTTCAAGATGGGACTAGAAACCGTCAGTTCAGCAGAGAGCAAAGTATGGTGACAGAGGTAGGCAAAGGGTGTGGTGGAAGGGCCAGAGGATGACCTTGAATCCCAATTTCACACTTCAGAGTCAGAGACATTTTCCCGGAAGGGAAGTAATTTCACCTGAAACCTGAGGATGGAGAGTGTGGTGGTTGTGAAATGTGTCCAAACATTCTTTGACCATTCTCCCCTCACAAGATGGAGCCTAATTCCCCTCTCCTTGAGTGTGAGCTGAATTTAGTGACTTGCTTCCAGTGACCAAATGTGGCAGAAGTGATGTATCGCTTGTGAGATTAGGTCATAATATACATTGAAGCTTCCTCCTCCCTGCTCCCTTGTCTGTCTCTCTCTGTCCCTGTCTCTCCCTCTCACTTGCATTGGATGAAGCCAACTCCCAAGTTGCAAAGACCCTCAGGCTGCCCCATGGAGAGGTCCATCCATATGGTGAAGAACTGAGTCCTCCTGCCAATAACCAGCAAGGAGCTGAAACTTGCCAATGGCCATTGAATGAGTCACATTTGAAAGGGTCCTCTAGCCTTCATCAAGCCTTTAGATGACTAATCTAAGTTGATTGCAAGCTTATTGAGAGAGCCTGAACAACCCAACCAAGCCACTCTTTCAAGGCCACTGCCACCTTGCCTGGTCTCCAGCCTAATTTCCAGTGGAAGAGGCTGCCTTTGAACTTGACACCAGACCTAAGACCACAAAGCCCAGAAAGAGATGAGAATTCCCAATCTGCAAGTTTAATACCAGTCTCCAAGTTGTTGCAATTTCCTGGCTGAGGGTCCATCTCTGTCTTGGAAGATTGACAGTGGAAATGATAATACCTCCCCCTGCCTTGGGAAAAGCCTACTTCCCACCACCGGGTTGTAACTTTATCTTGCATCAGTAGTTTCAACCTTGGCTGCATATTGGAATCACCTGGGAAGCATTCCAAGCTTCCAAATGCCCAGGTCAAATCACAGAATAAATTATAGCAGAATTTCTGGGGGTGGGACCTAGGCATGAGGAATTTTTTAAAGCCCCCCTGGTGATTCTAGTATATAGCCAAGGTTGAGAACCACTGCCCTATCCCCTTAGCTGGGTAAGCATCTCCCAGTCAAATAGTGGTGCTGAGGACTTTCATACTAGAGATTTTCATATGAGAGAGAAGAAAATATGTGTGGGGCTTGGCAACTCAGGTTAATGGGTCAAGAGGCTCCAGGCTCCCAACACAAAGTGTCCAGGACTTTGTAGCTCAGAGAGTGTTCAGCTGTTATGCATGACCTCTCTTCTGATAGTAACAAAATTGCTATACTTATCCAGCATTTACTATGGCCAAGAACTGCTCTGAGATCTTTACATGTATTAAGTGAAGTCTCATAACATCTTAGAGATGAAAAAATTTAAGCCCAGAGAGGTTAAGCAATTTACCCAAGTTTACACAGCCAGGAAGTGATAGAGCTGAGATCAGAATCAGGTATCTGGCTCCAAAGCCATCACTCTTTCTAACTTTGACATACTGCCTCCCTGGACCCTTGACACATCAGAATCTGCTGGATTGGGTGGGTGACCGGGAATTAAAAGTAAGAGTGGTTCCTCGAATTTGAAGACTTTAGGGAGTCCTGGAGACAGAAAACATTTGGGTTCTACAAATTAGGGCTAATTCAACCATCTTCCCGGTGAGTTTAGGCTAAGGATCTGAAGTGAGTCAGAAGGATTTTGTGTTATTATCCAGTAGACAGGCATGGGTTCTGGGTCCCTGGGTAAAGGAAGGAGGCTGCTACAGAAAGCTGTAATTAGAGGCAATAGCTTTCAACCAGCCCCACCTGAGGAGAACAGCAAGCTCTCCTACGGGAGCCTAGCTGCTTTCAGGGAGAAGCAGCGCTATCCAGCCTGCTCTGTGGAAACTCAGGGACCTCTTGGGGCCCTGGAGTCCTCCTGGAATCGGGAGTCCTGATGCTGCATCTGTCCAGAGCCCAGGTAATTTGTGGTGTTAGGGACACTTGAATTTTCTGGACAGACAAATAACCCCCTGCCAGATTCACTTAGGCGGAGGCCTCAGTGATTCCCTCCTCTACTTTGGTGTTCCTGCTTTTGCATGAATGTCGGGTCCAGTTGTTGTAGCCTCCCTCACTCTTGAGCAGTGGATTACAGTTTACATAACTACTTCACACACACCTCTTTTTTTTATTGTTACGGTGGTCTTCTGATGCAGGCCAAGCTGGAATTCTTTTCTTTAATTAAAAAAATTATTTTTATTGAGGTATAGTTGATTTACGATGTTGTGTTAGTTTCAGGTATACAGCAAAGTGATTCGGTTTTATAAATATTCCTTTTTAGACTCTTTTCCATTATAGGTTATTACAAGATACTGAATATAATTCCCTGTGCTATACAGTATGTCCTTGTTGTTTATCTATTTTATATATAATAGTGTTTATCTGTTAATCCCAAACTCTTGATTTATCCCTCCCCTGCTTCCTCCTTTGGTAACCATAAGATTGTTTTCTATGTCTGTGAGTCTGTTTCTGTTTTGTAAATAAGTTCATTTTTATCATATTTTTAGATTCCACACATAAGTGATATCATATGCTATTTGTCTTTCTCCAAACAGGAATTCTTATTTCCTTTTTATAGGTGGAGAGACTGAGGCTTATAGAGGGGTTCAGTAACTTGCCAAGGACATCCAGCTGCTAAGGGTAGCAGATATACTGTGCTAAAAGTCAGCTTTCTTGTTTCCAGGTCTTTTATTTCATAGGCCTCAGTTCAGTTCTTTCTTGAGAACGTTAAGCTTTTCTAGGGCAGGGAATGTGTCTGCTGTTCCGTTAGCCTCTCCCATGAAGTCTTCTGGGTCTGCTGTGCAGTGCCCAGTGCATACTGTTCACTGAATGTCTGCCTTTCCAGAGCCGTCTTCCAGGGCCATCCGTTCACTTGGCCTGTCCCCAAACTTGAACCCAACATTACGAAGTGGATGAGTTGGATAAATCAGACATCACAATGCCGTCTTCTTAAAGGGAGACCAAGGAGAAAGACAGGAAGAGCGGGCTGCTGCTAGACCTACGTACAGACATCACATCACTCAGTTTTCCAGAATGCTTGCTGAGCATCTTCTACATGCCCTGCTCCGTGCTTGGCACCTGGGGCACAGGAATAAACCAGGCAGACATGAGCTCTATCTTCCTGGAGCTCACAGTCTACAGGGGATGAGGCATACATCGCCAAGTCCTTTCAGATCACTGTGGTGACATGACGATTGAGGAGAAAGAGTGCTGTGAGAGCAACATCCTGGAGACCCAGCCTCTTTGGGGGCACCAAGGGAGGCTGCCCAGACAGTGTGGTTTCTAAGCTGGAACCTGAGGGATGGATAGTAATCTGGAGTGAGGGAGAAGGAGTATGTCAGGAGGAAGGAGCAGCTTGTGCAAACCCCCAGAGCAGGAAAGACCTTGGTGAAATTCAAAGAACTAAAAGTGTCTGGAACAAGATAAGTGTCTGTATGTGATGGGTGGTGGGGAGGGAAAATGGGGAGCATTATAAAATGAGAATGAAGAGGTCGGCAGGGACCAGAAAATGCAGGGTGATGGGATGAAATTAATTGAAGGATCTTAAATGGGGAGTAGCAGACTCTGATTTTCACTTTAAAAAATCTTTCTGCCTGTCATAGAGGATGCTTTGTGGCACAGGGGATGCAGGCAGGGGTGGAAGTAAGCAGGCTGTTGCAGTGTCCAGGTGGGGAATGGGGGTGGGCTGGACCAGGGTGTTGTCTGTGGAGGTGGAGAGAAGTAGGCTGATGTGAGAGGTGTATAGGAGGCAGGATGGACATGACTTGGAGAGGGAACTGTTGGTGTCAAGGATGATGCCCAGTGTTCTGGTTGAGGCACAGGGTATTGTGGCATCCTTCCTGAAATGGAGAAGAATGGGGGGAGGGCAGTGTGGTGGTGCTCAGATTGGGCTGTGTCAACTTTGAGATTCCCGTGAGATGTCTAAGAAGAGGTGCACTGGGGAGCTGGATATATGAGTCTCGAGTCCTGGAGTGAGACAAGGGACTGAGATGGGGATATTGACTTGGGAATACTGACCCTGTGGTAGAGGATACAACTACATAGGGAGGAGGTGAGGGGCTGGGACTGAGGCTTGAGGATGTCCCTGCCAAGACAACTGCTAAGAAGCCACTGGAGAGGCTGGAATCATGGCAACCAGAGGAGGGGTGTTTCAAGAGAAGAGGAAACATTAAATGTGCTGGATGATTCCTAGACAGCAAGTAAGGTAGGGACTGCAAATTGTCCCTAGTGGCCTGGAGGTAATGGCAGAGAAAGTTTGGAGGGAGTTACCTGGGTTTGCCAGGGAATGGGGATGAGGAAATGAAGTTAGTGCAGGGAGTCAGTTTCAAGTTTAACTCCGTGATCCTGCAAAGGTGATTTCCCTCTCCTGGGTCCCAGGGTTTTTTACCCGAAAAATGAAGGGGTCGAGCTGTCAAGTCTAAAAGGCGTTCTCTAATCCCACCAAAGTGGGGTTATTCCCATTAGCAATGTATCACATCAGCAATGTAAGAAGCAAGAGCTTCTTAATGACATGAGTTTCCACTGGCTCCTTGGGGCTGTCAAGCCTGGTGTAACAAGCCAACTGGGGAATTTCCTGCTCAGCACCACATCTCCTCAGCTTGATTCAGGTCATTGCCCCTAGTGACGTTCCTCTCTAGGCTATCTCAAACATGCTGATTTCTGCACCTCTGGAGCACTTACATAGTGGCATAATATTTTCCATTGTTCCTTGTCTGAATCTTTTGCTCCATCTCTTCTATGACCTTGCTAAACACATGTATGAAAAGCCAATCCTTGAGCTTTTATCAAACAATAATTGCGTTCTAGGTACCAGTCCAAGTGTGTGGTGTGAGTGTTTCTGTGGTGATGACAACAGTGGGGCATGGGGGTTCAACTACAAGTACAGGTGGTCCATAGAATCTGATGGACTTTTGAAGGTCAGTTTTTAGATTGGACCATTTAGAGAAAATTCTGGAAAGGAAGCATTAGAAGAGGCTTTATGATTTAAAATGATATATGATATGCCCTCTGCCAGTGCAGTCTAGCAGAGATCAATATTTTTGTTTTTATCCCTCTGTCTTGCAGGTATATAGGGGACAAACTGGGTTTCAGAGCATTAAGCAAGTTACACAGCTAATTGGTAGCACTACAGATAATGTAAGACTTGTGCACAATGCTCTTAATGTCTCTTCTCAGATCCACAGAGCACCCACTACATGCTACACACTAGGATGTGGAAAACCTTGACCTTCACTGGATCTAACGGGGAACAAAAATGAAACCCTTGATGAACAATCTAGGGCTACACTTATAGTCATTATATATAAGTACAAAAGTACAGCAGAAAAGAGAGGCATGCTGTGGGCCTCAAAGCCCTGAACTTTGAAACAGACAAAGAGGGTGAGGGAAGGAGCCAGGAGACCCTGAGGAGAGAGGTAGGAACAGAGTGGAGCTGTGGGAGTGGCTGGGAAGACCTCACGTGGCAAGAGACATGTGTGAAGAGAAACGAGGGGGAGATGGATGGACTGGAAGTATGGAATGAGGCTGGAGGGAGATTCAGTGGGGCAGGCAAACCAGGAGCTATTATAGAAATGTAGTACCGTTACCAATTTTCTATAGATGGATGTCCAGTTGTTCCAGCACTATTTGTTCTGAACTGCTTTTGCCACTTTGTTAAAAACCAATTGTCTACATATGTGTGAGTCTATTTCTAAACTCTCTATTCTGTTCCATTGATCTGTTTATGTGGTTTTGCTGTGTACTATATCCCATAGTCTTGGTTACTAAGGCTTTATAATAAGACTTAAAATCAGGCAGTATTTGTCCTCCAACTTCGTTCTCTTTCAAAGTTGTTTTGGCTACTCTAGATTCATGGTATTTCTATAAAAATTTTAGAATCACATTGTCAATTTCTAGAAAAAATTACCAGTGGTCTTTTTATTTTAAAAGTTGGCAAACTGATTTTAAAATTTATTCAGAAATGCAAGGAACACAGAAGAGCCAAAACAACTTTGATAAGGAAGAAGAAAGTTAGAGGACAAACACTGCCCCATTTAAAGGCTCAAGACAAAGATATAAAAATTAAGACAGTGTGGTACTTGTGTAAAGATAGAAGTTCAATGGGACAGAATAGAGAGTTCATAACTAGTCACACATATATTTGAATAATTGATTTTCAACAAAGATGTCAAGTTAATTCAACAGAGAAAGTATACTCCTTTTAACAAGCCATGTTATAAGAACTGGACATTCATAAGGAGAAACAAAAACAAAAACAAAATACAACTTCAACCTCTAGCTTATGCCATACAAAGAGTTAAACTTGAAATGAATCATAGACCTAATTGTAAAAATTATAACTATGAAACTTCTAGAAGAAAACATGGGAAAAACATCTTTACAACCTTAGAAGAAAATATGCACCATTCATAAATGTATCAGAGGACGTGTGTCCAGAATATATAAAGAACTTTTATAACTCAATATTGAGACAACAAACAGCCTAATAAAGATGGGCACATTATTTGAACATTTAACACAAGAAGATATAAAATGATTGATATGCATAAGAACAAGTGGTCGACATTGTTAATCATCAGGGAAATGTGAATTAAAATCACAATGAGGTGCCACTATATACCCATTAGAATTGCTAAAAGTAAAAAGACTGATAATAACCAAATTCTGGTAGATTTGAGGAACAACTGGAAATCTCATATGGTGGCAGTGTGAAATGGTACTGCTGCTTTGGAAGACAATTTTTGTTTCTTATAAAGTTAAACATACGTTTACTACATGACCCAGCAATTCTATTCCTAGGTATATACCCAAAAGAAATGAAAACATGTGCCCACACTAAGATTTATACAAGGCTGATTATGGCAGCTTTGTCCTAATAGCCCCAAACTGGAAGCAGTCAAAATGTCCATCAGTAATGTAATGGATGAACAAATTATGGTACATCCATACAATGGAATACTGCTCTCCAATAAAAAGGGAGCAAATTCATGATACACACAATCACATGGATGAATCTCAAAAGAGGTTTATTGTGTAAAAGAAGCCAGGCAGAAAAGAACATGCAGTGTCTGATTCCACTTATATGAAGTTCTAAAACAGGAAAAAATAAACTATATCGATAGAAATCACATCAATGTTTGCCTGGGACCAGGAGGAAGGATTGACTAAAAAGGTCATGAGGGAGGTTTTAGGGTGTGAGAAATATTCTATACCTTGATTGGGGTGGTGGTTACAGAGATATCCATATTTGTCAAAACGCATCAAACTATACACTCAAAAAATGCATATATTCTTTTTATTTTATGCAAATTATACCTCAAAAAGTTTATTAAAAATAAGAACAGTATCCTTATGTGTTGAATAAAGACAGGTGCCTGCTGCTTCTTCAGCAGGACATCAAGATATATATCTTTCATGGATTCGACATCTAAACTCAGAATATAGGCTAGAAATGGCTGGGCTCCACTGGAGGAGTGACCAGCTGATCTAGGGTGCCTGACCCATATGATCCAGAGATAAAAGTTATCTTGCAAGTGCTCTTTTCATTACCTTTTTATGTTGGAAAATGGATGCTGCCATATTGGACCATGAAGATGAGGGCTCGCCTTGCTAGGGTGAGCGGGTGGGGAGTTGAAGGAGCCCAGGTCCCTGAGGATTCCATACTACATAGATATCTACCTACCTCTGGACTTCTAGATTGCAGAAAGTGAGAAACCTGCCTTATTTAAGTCACTATTATTTTGAGTCTTTTTTATGGCTTAACTTAAACTGGTGTAATTATCCAAAATTGTCCAAGCAATCAAACTGTGATTTAGCCTTCAATTCTACTTTTGTCAAGCACTTCCTCTGTAGACTGGTATTCAATCCAAGCAGTATATGAAAATCTTGTACCATTAATGAATTCCTCCTCAACTCATCCCACCTGGTGTTAAGGTCTGAGACCAATTTGGCTGTAGTTGCCAGCCAAAGCCCTGTAAAGGTTAGATTTCCAAAGTAGAAAATGTTAACCTATTCTAGAGGCAAAGAGAGCACTGGATCCAATGCAAATGTGTGGTTCAGAAGTTTCAAATTCTGTCTTTGTTGTCTGAATAGTACTATGAAACTTAAGAAGAACTTGGAAGGGGCCTGTTAGAGAGGTTGTTGTGTGTTTTGTGTTCAAAGCTCAACTGGGACTGAGAAAACTTACAAAGCTCTCCAAAACCATGATTGATCTCTCTACTGGAATGAATAGTGTCTCCCCAAAGTACATGCCCTCCCAGAATCTCAGAATGTGACCTTATTTGGAAACAGGGTCTTTACAGATTTTTATAATTAGTTAGGATGAGGTCATACTAGATTAGGGTGGGCCTTAAATCCAATGACTGGTGTCCTTAAATGGAGAGAAATATCAGAGACACAGATACAGACGGGGAAGAAGGTCATGTGACAAAGGAAGCAGAGATTGGAGTGATGGATGCATCTACCAGCCAAGGAATGCCCAGGATTGCCAGCCACCACCAGGAGCTGGAGGAAGCAAGGAAGGATCGCTCCCTAGAGGCTTCAGAGGAAGCACAGGCCTGCTGACACCTTGGTGTCGGATTTCTAGCCTCCAGAAGCATGAGAGACTAAATTTCTGTTGTTTTAAGCCACCCAATGTGTGGTAATTTATAATGGTAGCCCTAATAAACGTGTAACCTGAATTTTCTTGTTTTACCAAAGGGTGCTGAATCCGTCCTGTCATCTGGGTAAGTGAACGAGGTTTGAAGACTCTTGCCTTTGTCAGTATGATGCGGGAGGAGCAATATCTTGTGGAAAGCATGTTTAAGATGATGTCAGGACCTTACTGGTGTCTGGTTCTGTTGAAATAACACATCTCAGTCCAGCCAATCTGTTATGCTTCATGCAACTCTAATTGACACCATTGCAACAGAGACTTACAAGCTGTTGTCCAAAATCCTTCAAATTTCCTGAAATGCAAATCTCTTTAGCTTAGTAAAGCTATGGTAGAAATAATGACATCCAAATAAATCCTGAAAAAGTCCTCAGAACATCCTAAGACAGTGTCAAGATGCTTCAGAAGGCCACTGGTAGTCATACAAACATTGGCTGTCCTGTTTTCAACTAAGTGGAAACTAAGCTGAAAGCTTCTTCTTTTATTAATATTTTTATATTCAGCTAGACGCTCTTTATGTTGCTGACTCTGAAAGCAAGGAAAACTCTGGACCACTTCACATTTGGGTACGGCAACCCCATTTGTGAATCAGGACAGATCCCCACATGGGCCGTAGGAGAAAACTGCGGCAGTTTACGGAATGTTTCCAGATGTTAACATAATTGACGATTTTCTAAAAACGGACACCAGTTGTTACATGTGGTTTCAACATTTTTGTTTTATTTTCTATAATGGTTGCCTTTCCTAGTTGAGTGTTTTCCAGTTCTCCAGGACGCGTAACACTTACCTTTAAAGGTGTGATCTCCTAACACTTCATTCCCTGGATATGTTTCTTTTTAACAAGCTAAAACAGACATAACTAGGGCACTGTTTCAGGCTGATATGACAAATGTGAAACTGAAGAATATCGAAAGCCATTCAAAAATTGGTTTGGTAAAAGACAGTGCTGTATAATGAAACCAAATGCATAGATTGGAATTTTAAAAGAAATCCTAGTGTGAAGATAAAAGAACATGAAAGATAATAAATGTTGAAATGATACACCACCTAATGGTATCCTGTCAAGAAAGAAAGATAATATGATAACTTACAGAGCATCCCCGAGCCTCTATAGGTACTTGACCTATAGTTTGCAGGGAAACAATCTTTTTGTTTCATCTGGCTCGTATTAAAAATAGGAAAAACACAATCAGCATTTTTTTCCCCACTCTCACACAGATGGTGGAAAAATCCATGCAAGTTTTAACTGTCTGAAATTCTTTAAAGCAATATAAGACAGAAAGAATTATTAAATCACTTTTCCATTTCATATAATGAAAAACTGCACCACCACGGTGGGGCTGGAGCCATCAATTTTGGAACAAATGGGAGCTCCGATTGGTCCTACAGGCAATCAATCACCTGGCAGTCCTGGGTCCCTATCTCTGAAGTCATTTTGCTGTAGGAAACATAAATTTAGAAAAATAATCAAACTAAAGTCAAGCTGCTCATTAGCATTTATATAATCCCATTTTTGAGATTTACTTAGTATATAATTTACATACTTGGGGGTGTTTGGGGGACATATCTACATTTCATTCACTCATTTGTTTCTTCTTTTACTTATTAATTTGTTCATCCACTCATTCAAAAAATATTTAGCAATGATTACTCCAGGCATTGGGGATCCAAACTCTCCCTTTGAGCTCGTAGTCCATTGGGACAGAGAGATGGACAAATAAGTGACTACAGTGTATCCTGATAAATTGTGTAATCAGTGTTATGTATACTGTTGACAGTGTTATGTATTTGGCTATTTCCAGGTATTCTGGGGCCAAATACAGAGCTGTTAGAAGGGCAATGGGGATTTATCTTGCTTCTTGTTTACTTAATATTTGAAGGAGTGATAGCTTATTTTTTATTTACTTCTGCATTTAGACTTGCCTTCAATATAAAGAATGTTTGATGTGATTTTTCAAAGTGCATGTGGTACCAAATGCTCAATACTTGCTTGAATCTGGCTAGGAGAGACCATTTGCTTTTGGAGAGAGAATCTGGTTAGAGAGACTTATTAACAGTTATGCCCTTCATAGCCTGCTGGATATGTCAATTCCCTTGGTTCTAGTCTCTAGGGGTAGCAAGCACTGCCTACCGACAAGGCTCCTCTCTTCTAGGATCTCATATCTAGGTGGCAAGGCTAGATAGGTAGCTAAAGTCACCTAACCATATGCAAATCATCACTTTTATGGTGCTTCAGTTTCTCCATCGGTAAAATGTACTTAAAGCTAATTATCTCAAGGGCAATTCGTTGGGAAGAGAGAACAATGTCTGCCATGTCATAAGGCTAGGAAAGTGTTAGCTGTTCCTATCCACATTGCTACCCAAGCTTCTCTTGTAAGAGCTGAACACACTAATGAATGGACAGCCAGTAAATGCAGCCTCAATTTCTACTGGGTCTCTTTTCACTTGTACATGCCCTGTTACCCTGCATGCCTTCCATTGGAATTGGAGTTCCCGCAGACAGGAGTGATTTTCCTCTTTTCTCAGTCTGAGCTCCCAGAAGGTGGAATTTGTGTTTATACCATCCAACTAGCTGTTCCCTGATCTTATAATGAAGCAACAGTCATTGAAGGAGGTTGCTGACTGGTCATCCTTCCTGTGGGACAGAGAGGAAGTGAGCTTGAGTTCAGCAAGAGGAGACTTTAGCAAAGGTGATTTGAGGACATTAAATCAAGAAAGGCTTGGGGGAGACTTTGGAATGGGAGGGAAGTCTGTTGGGTGCTGTGGCAGAGGGGCATGAGCTCAGGGGGCAGAAGGGTGGAGGAGATGATCTCTCGGGTCTCCTTTTCAAGCTCTCTGACTGAGGTTTCCTCCACATTGAGCAGATGGCACTGTGAAAGTTTTTCTTGGTGGAGGCTGTGGATTTCTCCTTCCCTGGGTCCCATGAAACAAAGCCACAGATAGAGCTATATCAGCAGACAGAAAAGTAACGTTTGCTATTTAAATAATTGGGAGCCATTTCTATATTCAAGGCTGGAGAGTAGAGGGGGAGTGCGCTGTGGAAAGGTGTCCTTGGCAAAGGGAAGCTCCTACTTTATTTAGGAAAATGCTTTTTGGGCTGTTAGGTGGTGGCAGTGTTAGCATCTGAGTTTCTTCCAGAACAGCAAAAGTTAAGGTGATAAGGGCTATCTTGTTCTGTGTGCAAAAGTCAAAGAGTAGCCAGCTTGAGCAGACTAATTGCTTTCTGAATTTTAAGGGATTTTTAATGTTTCCTTCACAGACCAGGAGCCTGGATTTTGTGATTCTGGAACTGGCAAAAGAAAAGGGGAGAAAAGATGTACAATTGGGAACATACCCCCTCAGCATGGAGGCATGAGAGGACCAAGAGAAGAGAGAGACCGCACTAAAGATTCCTTCTGGAAGGGCACGGGAAAGAAACTAGAAAGAGGACTGCAGTGTCTCTCCTTAATACTCAAGCCTTCAGCAAAGTAGCATTAACCTTGACAACTAAGCAGGACTCTTAAGGCTGAAGAGGTGGGAGAACCAAATAAGGTTAACGGGGGTCCTTTATTGGTTATTAAGGAGAAGGCATTTCCTTAATGGAATTGGAAACCTTGTGGACACTTGACTAGATCACTCCTAAAAGGGTCTCAGTAACCCAGTTCCTTGGGTGGAGAGGGAGGAGAATGTCTAGAGGCTGTGGCAGAGCTGGCCGGTTGAGAAGCACTGGGTCCATGGCAGGGACATGGAATCTGCCTGAGGCCTGGCTACAGGGCAAATGGAGGAGCCCAGGTGGGGTTCTGCAGGCTGTGTCACTCACGTGCATTAGAGTTGCTAACATGGTGCCCTGCTTCCCAGGGCAGTGATGGTGGTGGTGGGGATGTATCTTAGAAACCACACTGTCTTCCAGAAGGGACCTCAGGGGCATGCATCTCATCAAACCCTTTCTTTGGAAAGTTAAGCACCCCAGTGGATTCCAGGAAGGCATAAATGAGGCTTCTTTCTCTTAGAGAAATATTTACATCTAAAACTGCCAACTGTTGGTCAATTCCAAGCATCTGGTTTGTCTTTTCAGAACATATTTGATGAGCACCTACTATGGGCGAGGTGCTGGAAGCAGAGATGACAAGACACTGTCATCATCCTTAAGGAGCTCCAGTCTAGTGGGGAGAGAGATGGGCAGGGTCAGATTCTGCCCACAGGCTCCAAATTGTACCAGGAGGAAGCCTGGGTATGATGGGGACACAGGAAGGGGTGGGAGCACTGGGGAGGCAGGGAAGGCTTGCTGAGTCTTCAAGGAAGTGTAGGAGAGAGCCAGGTGGAGAAGTGTGCTACCTGGGTCAGGTGCAGGGAAAGGCAAGGACTGCAGGGAGAAAAGGAGCTCCCAGCCCAGGCTGCTCTCAATGCGAAGGGAAGAAGGAGGCACATTGGCCGGCCACCTACAGGAGCCGTTTCTCATCCTGACTTTCATGGGCTTTGCAGAAACAACTAACCTCTCTCTTGGAGACTCTAATCTGGCCGAAAATGAAATAAACACACTGCCCCTGGTGGCTTCTATCTGGGCACATGGAGCTCATGGGACAAATAAAACGGAGAGCCAGGGCTGAGCTGGAGGGAGCTGGCCCTGCACATGGTGAATATTCAGACCCACAGATGGCAGTCTGAGGCACAAGGCTTCTTTCTGTGTCTATTGTCTTGAGGTGCTGAGGAGACACTAATCCACGACCATTGTGTGGGCCTGCAGCCCTGCCACTGTTGCCGTGCATTGTGTTTCCAGAGCCCCAAGAGCACCCGCAACCCAGGTAGGAGCAGGTTGTTTCTGCCTTTGCTTGCAGAGAAATATAATAACCTCAAGGAGAGGATTTCACAGCTCTTTGAACTGAGTTGAATGTTTGTTCTGGGTTATTTTTTCTGTTTCCTAATATAACACGCATTTGCTGCTGAGTAAATATTGATCCCGTTGCAGTCAGCATTAGCGGGAGAGGATGTTGAAAAATAGTCAGCCAGGTAATCAGGTCTGCTCTCTGGACTGAAAGTGAGTGTGGTGGAGGCCATGTCCACACCACAGACAATTCAATCGACATTTCTGTAATTACTAGGTTCATTTGGGTCCTTTATAAAATATACAAATCTTCCCTGAATAACACCTTTTTTTTTTTTGAACAGCTATAAATCAGTCTATAATTTAGATCCAGGTCATGTGTATCAGAAAGTAGAAATCTTCCTCCCCTACTTTTTTTTTTTTTTTTTGGTGGGGTAAGTACTAGCTGCAAATTGAATGACAATTAGATTATTTGGTGATGTGATAAAATCCTCCTAAATTAAAATGCCACTAATGCTGAAGTAATGGTAATTTTGGCCAAGGATGAGCTCCAACTACATAAAGAAGAATTAACCAAACAAATTAATAGTGTAATCAAGTTTACAAGGGTTATAAGCCTGCTGCTTTCTAGTTCTTCGAACAGAGTAGTAGTTATTTATGTTATTTTCCAGAACCATGGAGTCTAAGGTCATTACATGTGACTACTCCCATTTAACTCCTTCTACAATATCCCCTTCAACTGCCTCTCCATCTTATCTTGGATACTCCAGGGTGGGAAGCTTGCTATCTTGCACAGTGATCCTCTTTATTTGGAGAGATCCAACAGAGAATACTTCCTGGGGAGAGCCAAAATTGTTTCCTTACTTTTAGTCATGGGCTGTACAGAACTAGCCTAATTAATCTTCTAGGTATTCAGAGACATAAATATTTGTGTGCTTTTATGCGCACTTAGAATCTAGGATCTCAGAATATGAAGGGAAAAACCTTGAGTCAATTATTACAACACCCCTTCCCTTCACCACTCTAACCCAGTGCCTAAGTTGCTGTTTTCACATCCTATTCAATATTCACATAGCTTGTGACTTCAAGCAATGTTGAAGAACTCACTACCAAATGGTGTTTCTTTAAATTTTTTCTTTAATTTAGACTAGGCTGTAATGCAGACTGATCTTTCCCCTGAATTTATCAGAATTAATGAGATGAGACTGGGAAGATAAAATCAATTCTACAATGTTCTGTGGTGGTGTTTTCCATACAAGATTGAACCTTCTTGAAAACTCTCTGGAGGAAGGTCTAAATACATGAATAAATTAAAAAGCCTATAATAAGCCAGGTGGAC
Organism: Monodon monoceros; assembly: GCF_005190385.1. NCBI lineage: Eukaryota > Metazoa > Chordata > Mammalia > Artiodactyla > Monodontidae > Monodon > Monodon monoceros. Next base: position 101,309,033 of record NW_021703772.1, on the reverse strand, counting down.
CCTTCCATCAGACCCCCATTAGTCCATGAAGGCAAGACTAACACGTCTACTGCTGTTTTAGGCATTTGCTGTGGACGTCCCCATCAGCCCCATCCCATCCTAACCTACTCTCCCATCGGCTTGACAAATTAGATTTCACTAGAGCTTAATTTCTCAATTCTAAGTCCCAAAGTTTAGTCTCTGAGACTGACTTTGCTTCTTGCCTTTGATGCTATTCATCCCTGTGGTCCCTGTAGCTGGGATCTGGCTCAACCACTGTGCCCCCAGCACCTCCTGTTATCTTAGCTGGGTCCTCCCTACTCAAGCCCCACAGACCCAAACCAAGTCCATGAAGTCCACATTTACTACTACCATATTACCAAGAAAAGAAAAAGCAAGTTCATTTCCATTGTGAAAGAACCTTCAGTGGGTATGTAGTAGGAAGTCACTTTAAGTAGCTAAAGAAATGAACAATGCTGTGTGTCTGTGCAGCCTGACCTTCCTTCTGGGCACACCAGTGGCTCCATTTTCTGGCCTTCTTAGAGGGTAATTAGGACCAAGCTTCTCCAGATAGGAAATATGTTCCCTATTCAAGAAGTTTCAAGAATTAAAGAGTGGCATTGGGTAGGGAAATGTGAAGTGACTCAAGTGAACTCTGCTGAGATGCCACCTGGAAGATATTGGTGACAGTGGATAGGGTTTGGAGCTGGGTTGAACCTGAGGGGCTGCCTCAGGTGGACCAAGGTAGCTTAGAGAAGGGAGTCAGTGCTTGGCTGGCTTTGTGGGAGGGGAGGGCAGGAGATGGGGGTGGTTAAGTAGAACCCAAGAAGAAAATGCCAAGGGTCAAGTTTGAAGGACAAAGGCTGAAGATAGTGAATGAATTAATAGTGAGGACAGTAGCTTCAGGGATCAATAACAAGAATGGAGAATGGGAAAGAGATCAGCAGTTCACAGCTAAGGTTGTGAATATGCTGCCATTTTTGTTTTATGTGATGTCTGGCGTAAGGCTTAGGTTGAATGTACCTGAAGAATGATGTGGAGCTAGATGGAGGGTGGTGAGGGGCTCAGCAAGATTTCCCAGGGACTCCTGGGAAAGCATTATGGGCAAGCATTATGGCAAGCATTATGGGTGGATGGTGCGGAAATGTATCTCATTTTTTTCCAAGTGGGGTGAAATAGGAATTGCTGTTTGAAATAGTTTTTATTACTTATGTCTACTATTTAGGGCAATGGGGGGTTGGGAACAGTTAATATATCTGGAGCACTTTATTTCTTGATGGATATTTTGTTCAACTGTTAGAGGCAGATTTGAACATCAAATCTCTAATTGGCTATAGTATTTATGTAAGAGAAGAGGCTAGATGTGACAAACTTCATGCCATGGGACTGAGAGGCAGATCTGTGTGTACTGAACAGTGATAAATCCTTGACCGCTTGTCTGGAGGCTTCTCTCTCACTCCTTGGAGAAGGAAGGCAATTCAGGCCTCAGTCTCAGCAGGAGCAGGTACAGGCCAGGAACCTGTGATCCTGAGGGTCCCTCTAGCTCCACACTTTCTATGAAAACCAATTTGCCCTCGGCTCACTTAAGAACACACTTTAGCAAAAACCTGGATAAAGTAAGGCTCATTCTGTCACATGTGGTTTAGAGTGAAGGCCCTTTAGGACATTTGCTTAAATGAGTACCGCTTGACATTTGCACACAGGCTATATCTGTGACAATATACTTTCATGCACATCATCTAAAAACAATCCATAAAAGTATGCTGTTGCCAGGATTGTCATCCCTATTTTACAGAAGAAGAAATGGAGTCTCCCAGAATTTGGGAAACCTGCATGGAATTATGCACATATCACATCATTAACAAAAACAAGAACAATAACAAGATAAGTCTATGCATTTTAATTTCTAGTCATATATGGCATTATTTGCTAATTTACTATCATTTAGATTTATAGTACAATTTAGGTGGCACATATTGCCTCTATGTCTTTTCATTAAATCATGACTAGTTCTATATCTATATGTTTATATCTTACTTTGTTTCAAAAAGGTTTTGAAGTGGCTTCAAAAATAAGCTGAACATGTAACTTATTTTTTTAGTTCAATAAATGGTTTTCATGGAGCTGATAGTGGTGGTGATGATGATGGCAGAGGTGGTGATGGAGGTGTTGGTGTTTTGGGGGCTCGAGGGGGAGCTGGAGATGCTGAGGTGGTGGTGGTGGTATTGGTGGAGGTAGAGGTAGTGGAGGTGGTCCTGGTGCTGGTGTTGCTGGTGGAGGTGGTCCTGGTGCTGATGTTGATGGTGGAGGTGGTCCTGGTGTTGGTGGTGGTACAGGTATTGATATTAGTGATAGAGATTGTAGGGCGTGGCTATTAACAGTAAGTGAGGCAACCACAGCAAAAGGAAAAGAGGGGTAAGGAAAATTATGGTCCAGCTAGAGATAAAGTTAATAGACTGGAGGTGAAAAAGAGAAAGTAGAGTTAGAATTAAAAAGAACTGGAAAAGTTTTTGTTCTACTTTCTGTCATAACTGGGAGTGAGTAGGCTGGGTTTGCAACAGTCTTGCCCATGGGAATAGCTATAGTAGTGATAATATTAGCTAATATTTATTGAGGGCTTACAACATTCCAGATGCTATTACAAGCAACTTCCATGCAGATCTCATTTAATCCTTGTAACAACTCATGAAATAGATGTCTATTATTATTCACACTTAACAGGTGAAGAAATGGAGGCACAGAGAGGTTTAAGTAACTTGCTCAATATCATAGTGACAGGAAGTGATAGAACCAGATTCTGTCTACAGCTCAGTTTCTTTTTTTTTTTTTTTTTGGCAGTACACGGACCTGTCACTGTTGTGGCCTCTCCCATTGCGGAGCACAGGCTCCAGACGCGCAGGCTCAGTGGCCATGGCTCACGGGCCTAGCCGCTCCGCGGCATGTGGGATCTTCCCGGACCGGGGCACAAACCCACGTCCCCTGCATCGGCAGGCGGACTCTCAACCACTGCTCCACCAGGGAAGCCCTACAGCTCAGTTTCTTAACCACAGAGCTTTGGGGAACATGACAGATAGTGAGGTAGGTACACATGGCTGACCAGTGTCCCAGGTGGAGGGTAAATGAGAGATTGTCCTTGCTATTACTCTTGGTTTATGAAGACTCAGCTTTAAGTATGCAAGTTAAGAGCTCAGGGAAGGGTCTACAGCCACAGATCAACTCATAAACCTCTAATCTTCAAGAGCAGGAGGAAAGAGCTCCTCATCTGTGGACCATTTCTGGAGGTCCGCTGGAGGCCACCTGCTCGTTGCTTGTAAGCAGGGCTGCTGCTCTGTGTCTGGGTATAGATATCCACGGGAAGAGTGTGGTCTGGAAAAAAGTGTTAGCTGTTTTCCGTTTTTACTAACTGAGCAGCTAACTCTTTTATTTTTTTTCCAGGTTCATAATTTATTGTACAAATTGAGTATCACATGATGAGTTGACATTAGCTTCTTCAGGCATGGGAGCATAACAGATGAGGTACAGTTTAGAAACCATTTATGTTGCTTTCACAGCTGGAGTTCTTTTAGACCTTAACTTAAAGTATAAGGCTATCAAAGCAATACGTTCGTATGTGTCCAGTACACAATTCATTCTCCCTGTGAGAGAGTGTAAGTGTTGAAATATTTTTTGATACCAGTGAATTGGAACTGGGCATCAGTTTCTGGACCTGCCATGATTTCAATCTTCCAAAATGCACAGACTTCGCAGCTGGTGTCCTTCAACTTATACACCTTCACCTTAGCCCCACCAGAAGAAGCTGCCTGTTTTGTTTTTTGTTTTGAATTTTATTTTATTTTATTTTTTTATACAGCAGGTTCTTATTAGTTATCTATTTTGTACATATTAGTGTATATATGTCAATCCCAATCACCCATTTCATTCCACCACCCCACCCCCACTTTCCCCCCTTGGTGTCCATACGTTTGTTCTCTGCATCTGTGTTTCTATTTCTGCCTTGCCAACTAGTTCTTCTCTATGATTTTTCTAGATTCCATATATGCGTTAATATATGATATATGTTTTTCTATCTCTGACTTACTTCACTCTGTATGACAGTCTCTAGGTCCATCCACGTCTCTACAAATGACCAAATTTCGTTTCTTTTTATGGCTGAGTAATATTCCATTGTATATATATACCACATCTTCTTTATCCATTCATCTGTCGATGGACATTTAGGTTGCTTCCATGACCTGACTATTGTAAATAGTGCTACAGTGAACATTGGGGTGCATGTGTCTTTTTGAATTATGGTTTTCTCTGGGTATATGCCCAGTAGTGAGATTGCTGGGTCATATGGTAATTCCGTCTTTAGTTTTCTAAGGACCCTCCATACTGTTCTCCATAGTGGCTGTATCAATTTACATTTCCACCAACAGTGCAAGAGGGTTCCCTTTTCTCCACACCCTCTCCAGCATTGTTGTTTGTAGATTTTCTGATGATGCCCATTGTAACCAGTGTAAGGTGATACTTCATTGTAGCTTTGATTTGCATTTCTCTAATAATTAGTCATGTTGAGCAGCTTTTCATGTGCTTCTTGGCCATCCACGTAATAAGGACCATATACGACAAACCCACAGCAAACATTATTCTCAATGGTGAAAAACAGAAAACATTTCCTTGAAGATCAGGAACAAGACAAGGATGTCCACTCTCACCACTATTATTCAACATAGTTTTGGAAGTCCTAGCCAGGGCAATCAGAAGAAAAAGAAATAAAAGGGATACAAATTGGGAAAGAAGAAGTAAAACTGTCACTGTTTGCAGATGACATGATACTATACACAGAGAATCCTAAAGATGCCACCAGAAAACTACTAGAGTTAATCAATGAATTTGGTAAAGTTGCAGGATACAAAATTAATGCACAGAAATCAGAAATCCCTTGCATTCCTATACACTAACAATGAAAGATCAGAAAGAAAAGCTAAGGAAAAAATCCCACTTACCATTGCAACAAAAAGAATAAAATACTTAGGAATAAACCTACCTAAAGAGGTCAAAGACCCGTAGGTAGAAAACTAACTATAAGACAACGATGAAAGAAATCAAAGATGACACAAACAGATGGAGAGATATACCATACTCTTGGTTTGGAAGAATCAATACTGTGAAAATGACTATACTACCCAAAGCAATCTACAGATTCAATGCAACCCCTATCAAATTACCAATGCATATTTTACAGAACTAGAACAAAAAATCTTAAAATTTGTATGGAGACACAAAAGACCCCGAATAGCCAAAGCAATCTTGAGAAAGAAAAATGGAGCTGGAGGAATCAGACTCCCGGACTTCAGACTATACTACAAATCTACAATAATCAAGACAATATGGTACTGGCACAAAAACAGAAATACAGATCAATGGAACAGGATAGAAAGCCCAGAGATAAATCCATGCACCTATGGTCAACTAATCTATGACAAAGGAGGCAAAGATATACAATGGAGAAAAGACAGTCTCTTCAATAAGTGGTGTTGGGAAAAAGGGACAGCTACATGTAAAAGAATGAAATTAGATCACTCCCTAACACCATACACAAAAAATAAACTTAAAATAGATTAAAGACATAAAATGTAAGACCGGACACTATAAAACTCTTAGAGGAAAACATAGGAAGAACACTCTTTGACGTAAATCACAGCAAGATCTTTTTGACCCATCTCCCAAAGTAATGGAAATAAAAACAAAAATAAACAAATGGGACCTCATGAAACTTAAAAACTTTTGCACAGCAAAGGAAACTATGAACAAGATGAAAGGAAAACCCTCAGAATGGAGAAAATATTTGCAAATGAAGAAACTGACAAAGGATTAATCTCTAAAATATATAAACAGCTCAGCTCAATATTAAAAAAAACAAACAACCCAATGAAGAAGTGGGCAGAAGACCTAAATAGACATTTCTCCCAAGAGGACATATGGATGGCCATGAATGTTTTTTAAAAGAAGTTTTGATATTGTAGTGGATGCCTGTGGTCTGAGTTGTCAGTGGCTACACACATTACTGGCCAGCCACCCTCAGGCCCATTTTGGGGGAGTCTGTGTGCTATTTCGTGGCTCTGCCCTTCTTTTGCTACAAACACTGCCTCTGTCCCATCTGAGCAGGCTTTGTGATGCCCTGACACACTGACTTTCACACATACTTTTATGATTATCTCCCCTTCCCCCAACTTTTATGATTATCTCCCCTTCCCCCAGGCTTGCTATAAGAACATGTACACCCAGGTCGATTTTTGTTCCTCATCTTCTGCTTTTTTTTGGTATGTTGATTTCATTGATAAATTCTTTCACGTTTTATTTTTTTTTTCTCTTACTTCTTCTCTTAGAGAAAGGGTGGAGGAAGAGCCACCTGCATTACTGTCCTCCATGCTTCTCTTGCCCTCAGGAGACATGCCTCTCCCAGCACCAGTGGAGCTGTGGGCCTGTGACACACTGAATCTGGGTTTAGAGGAGGCTGAATGCCTGTGGCTGGAGTTTAAACAAGATTGTTAATTTAATCTTCTACCTCAGAGAGCACCATGCAAAAACGATTTTGCCTCATAAAATGTCCCATAAAATGTCACTCCCACATACCATGGAGAGAGAAGGTAGATGCATTAATAATCAATTAATTTCAGAAAATTAATGTGCCTTGGCTTTTACACTAGAGCCTGAGAAAATAGGAAATATCCTTCTCTGTTAAATTTTGCATTTTTTTTCTATAGTGGAGGTAAAGTCACAGACTCTTACATTAAGAGGAGCGGGCAGATGAGGAGTGCATGGAAAAAATGTTTGCACTCAGCAGTGATGAACTTTTTGTTTTTGCGGTACACGGGCCTCTCACCGCTGTGGCCTCTCCCGTTGCAGAGCAGAGGCTCCGAACGCGCAGGCTCAGCGGCCATGGTTCACGGGCCCAGCCGCTCCGCGGCATGTGGGATCTTCCCGGATCGGGGCATGAATCTGTGTCTCCTGCGTCGACAGGCGGACTCTCAACCACTGCGCCACCAGGGAAGCCTGATGAACTTTTTTTTTTGGTCAATGTTTATGGGAATGTCAAATTTGAGGAATTTTTAGCATTAAAAAGTCTTAAGATTGTAAATTGCTAATAAAGTTTTTATGTGGTAGCAATACCACTTGTAGAACTTGTACTGTAACCTCAAATCTAGGTTTTTCTGGGGAAATAGTGGTAGTGGAACACCTAAAGAACATTCCTAAAGCAAACATGAGCAGCATTTGTCAGAACCAATTATAGATTTTTACTGCTGCTTGGGAGTGCGCCGGTAGGGAGTGAGGAAACCAGTCTGCTGCTTCAAATAATGTCCAAAATGATGCCAAAGTTAACAATAACTAGCATATCTTAACATTTGCCAAAGTTATGTCAATTAAAAATTTCAACACCATTGAATAAAACTGCACAACTTATAGCAGTTACTGTCACAACGAAAATTAGAAGGACACCTGTCAGAATTTAATAATCACATAATTTCTACCCTTGCCAGGCTTTGATATCAGCCACGACTTTCTGACTAATGAGGAAACTGACTGGTGATTGTGCCCACTGACTTGTGATCAGATTGAAAGGCTAGAAGATGGTAATGGGTATACATAGAAGCATATTTACAGAAATGCATCTATTTGCAGAGGGGCCTTGTTCAAGTTCACAGAAATGCTTAATTAAGAATGAGCAAAGCAATAAAGTGAATTTAAAAATGATTTTTATTGAATTCAAAAATTGTGAGCTAAAAGCACTTGAGTTAAATTAAAAAGCAATTTTACTGAGTTAATGGTGAGTATAAAGAATGAAATCAATAAAAACCCCACTTGCCATTAAGTTCAAAAACAGTAAAAAACATTTTATTAACTGTGTTGTTTTAGATTCAACCATATATGTTCCCTCAATTTGCAAAGCTTTTTTTTGCTACTGAATGTGGGCTTTAAAATTTGCTGGTATATGTAAACACACATGTGTATAATCTAAACCATGAGCAGCACTGACCTTGGGTGGGCCATTGAACTCCGCTGCTTGGTTTCATCACAAATGAATCAAGGACAGTTATATGTACTTCACGTGTGTCACATTTCTGGAGATACTGTATGGGCTCCCAACGAGTGAGGTGAGCCTGCACTAACAGATGGCTTCTTATGCCCTTTATAATATATAAATATAAATTTATCATACGTAAGTGAAGGTAAATTTCCCATATGGTAAATATTAGGTCAAAACATGCAGTTGCTGTTTTTGTAGGTTGAAGATGATTGAATAACAGCAATTTTATATGGTTCAACCTGATAAGCCCACTGGAATTCATTCATTCATCCATTCATTTATTCATTCCATCAGTCATTCAACAAATCAAGTGACTGCTCCGCCAGGTGCTGAGTGTACAGTAATAAATGAAGAAGATGATAAAATAGAGTGAGAGATAGCAAATAAACCAACTTTCAAATAAGCATATAACTAAAAATTGTGATAGGTGCTGTCACAGTAGAAATTCGGGGTGACAAAAGAATAATGGAGGAAACCCAGGAGGCTGGCTCACAGGCAGTGCCATTTAGGCTGCACCTAAGTGATGAGTTGGGTTGAGCCAAGAGAAGCAGGGGAAGAGCATTGCAGCAGAGAGAGGAGCAGGTGTGAAGGGCTGGAGTGGGATATAGGTGGTCACACATCTACCTGAGTCCAGAAGGTCATGGGGAGAATGCTGAGGTCTGTTTCTTGACTTCATACCTGGATGATCAGCCCCATGGGATTGATGCCCAAGTGAGATGGTCTGGCCATCTTGACTGTCTACCTCTGCCCATATGCTGCAAGGAACTGTCCACGGGGCAAGCACTACTGGCCTCCAGTAAATGATGCCCTGTTACTCTGCCAGACCCCTACGCAGAGTCTGAACTCAGAGCCTCAGGACCCAGCCTGAAAATGAGGGAGTGCTGGGCAGCTAAGGCTGATTGGCCAGTAGAAACTTTGTAGTTAACCAGAAACTTTTCCCTAACAGAGCATTGATGGAATATATCAATAAGAACAATATATTTTATTTACTGAGGGCTTATTATGTACCAGGCACCAAAGCATTTGCTTCATTTAAACTTTTATTACTCAGTTATAATCTAATGAGGTAGGCATTATTACCACCTCATTTTACAGGTGTGGAAACCAAGGCTCAAGGAGGTTGAGTGACTTGCCATGGTCTCACAGTTGGGAGGTGGTAGGCTAGGCTGTCTGATCACGGAGGCTGTGCCCTTAACCTCTCTGCTATGTTGACCTTCCCATCCCATTCCACGTCACCACAGCTGTTACCGAGCATGCTGCATCATTTGTGCCTTGGTTTCCTTCAGGGGATGTTGCAGTCAAGCCACGACCGTGTGAGTCAGAGGTGGGGTCTCCCACAATTAATGCAGTACTTTTTGTTGGACTCACTTAAGAAAGAGACAAATTCTCACATAAGAACTTGGACGGTGAAGGCTGCAGTTTCCAGCAGATTGGGAGAGCAAGCTTAGCTTCTGACTCTTGGTAGAGACCCCAAGAATCCAGGGATCTGTGCATATCTTCCTGAGTGATGTGCCTGAGAAGGGTCTGGGGGAGACCAAGAGCTCTGCAGGGAGCCATCCCTTGCAGCATCTATTACAGATCTCCTAGCTCCATGCTTCTCTTGGGCTCCCAGACCAGTCTCTGCAGGGCATTATGTTGGTCTACCTTGGGCCAGACCAACAGGTGGGGAGGAGGTCATTGCAACAGTGACAGCAGGCACAGGCAAGCAGGGATTCCAGGGAAAGGTGACTTTCCAACTCAATTCATCTTCTCCACTGAGAACTTCTCCTTTCCAGTGCCAACCCACAGAACTATGTTTTGGGGGCAAACACTTTTCCTTGCCTTATTACAAATGACTGAACGTATTTCATAATCCCGTAAGCAGAGTTCCCAGTCTACATTATCTCTGCTTCCTGGGGGCTGCCAAGCAAGAAAAGATGCCCGTGAAACCACTGGCGCCAGAAGTAAACTGAATGCCCTGCAACTGCTATCATCTCCCGAGTTCCTAGGCAGCTGGGGGGCCTGTTTCAGGCAGCAGAACTAAGGCACATCCTGCCGAGGCACTTTTGGATGGGGGCCCTCCTGTGTTCTCCAGGGCACATATTGATTTCAGGGCCCTGCGTGGAATCAGGGCTGGGAAGGGGAGGCCTGAAACACTGTGAAATGTGATAAAGCTGGTTTGATTCAGGGCATCCATGCTTTGTGACACCTGCCTATCTGTTACACTGAGGCTGTTACACAACTGTCTGGGAATTCATCTGCATCCTCATGTGTGCCATGGTGCCAACCGACCTCAAAGTGGGTGGGCACCTGGAGGGAGGGGTCAGACTGGCTTTTATTCCCCCTCTTTGGCTGTGCAGAACTCCCACATCCGCCAAATGACACACTGGCAGGAATGATCAGCACAAAACTAGATTGTTGATTTCAGTGAAGTGCTTAGCTTTACCCTCTCCAAAATCCAGGTCGCTGGGATATTCGTCTGTCTCTGTCACCCTCACAGAAAACTCAAGCAAATTTTGAAGGCCAGGAAAGGAAGTTCTCAAATTTCCCTGGAAACTTCTTTTGGTATTTCAAACTTATGGGGAAATAACTCAAATGTCCACTAACAGGTGAATGGATAAAGAAGCCGTAGCACCTACATGATGGAATACTGCTCAGTAATAAAGCGGAAGGATCCATTGGAATATAGACCAGTGTGGATGAATTTCAAAAGAATTGGCCTAAGTGGAAGAAGCCAGACTGCATGCTGTATAATGCTGTATAATTCCATTTATATGATGTTCTGGAAAAGGCAAAGTTTTGGGGAAAATTACTCCCATATCAAGTAGTTTTCAATCCCAGGGGTATCTCAGGGACCTCAGTGGGGAATAAGGGTGAGGTAGCATTGGGAAGAATCTAAACCTCTGCTTCATTTAGAGAAGCTTCACTTTTATATATTTTATACACTGAGGTTTTGTTCCTTTGAAACACTTGTTCTATACTTTAAAAAGAGTTTGAATAAGCTAAACCAGATGAAACAGCATCTAGAGTGACAAAAAGGAGATTTAAGTCTTCCCCACTCCTTGTCTAACCCAACTGGCTTGGGAACTCCTGAGGTGAGAGAATCTGATTAATTTTATGATCTCTTTCCCTTGAGAAGTGTACACACATGCAGGGACTTACAATTTGCATGTCCATTCGGGGAGAGTTGTAGGCTCTCTGAAGTCCATCCTCAGAGCCCCTAAAAAACCCAAGGATCTCCAGTTCAGTATCTTTGCCTTAGAGAGTGGGGACCCTATATTTTCTTCCTTAAACACAATATCATATCATCCAGTCCAGGTGTATCAGTTATCTATTGCTGCATAACAGGCCATCCCAACAGGACGTCTTAAAACAATAATATTTTATCATTTCTCTCAATTTTCTGTGTTAGTTGGTCTCAATTGGGTGGTTCTTCTGTTCCATGTGGTGTTGGCTAGGGTCACTCATATGGCTGAATTCATCTGGGAGCTTATATGGGTGCTCTGCTGGGGCTGGAATGTCCAAGATGACCTCAGCCACATGTCTGGGGCCTTGGTGCTGACTGTCAGCTGGAGCACCTTAGTTCTCTTCCATAAAGACTATCTCGTTCTTCATGCGGTCTCTCATCTACTGTTTAGCCCAGATGGCTGGCTTCCAAGAGAAAGACACTAGAGGCTGCCAGTTCTCTCTCTCTCTTTTTTTTTTTTTTTTTTTTTTTGCTGTACATGGGCCTCTCACTGTTGTGGCCTCTCCCGTTGTGGAGCACAGACTCCGGAAGCGCAGGCTCAGCGGCCATGGCTCACGGGCCCAGCCACTCCATGGCATGTGGGATCTTCCTGGACCGGGGCACGAACCCGTGTCCCCTGCATCAGCAGGCGGACTCTCAACCACTGTGCCACCAGGGAAGCCCTGCTTCCTGCTTTTTAAGAATCTATTTTCCAATGTGTTTCTTCTCTTGTGTCGCCATGAAAGCCATCAAAAGGTAGGTGCACCCCTGTTCCTCAAAGTTTATCTTTTTGCCCTCCAGCCTCATTATTCTGCCAGTTTCCCAATGACACACCCTTATCACCTGTAAACTTGACTGCCTATTTTAGACTTCATTATATTTTTCATTTTTCTCTTCCCAGAAACACATGTCTCCTTTCTCTAGACAAACCGGAAGCTCCCTAAGGCAAGGAGCCACACTCCTATTTCAGGAAGCTAGCATAGTTCTAAATGGGAATGACCCTGTGACCTTGTTACAAGGGCAGCAGTTGTGCACAGGCACCGACCTTCAGGATGTCCCTTCTCCCCCACAAATGATAAGGTGAATAGCCTTTGGCTTCTGTGGATACCTGAGGTGGATGAGCTATCTGGCTGCCTGCCCAGCTGACCTGTGCTTTTATTGTCTGTATCTATCTGATGTGTTTCTTGTGATTTCATTAGAAAGCATCTCCTGTTGATTGGGGCAGGGTACAATGAAAACAGAGTCCCACTGCAAACATTCCTGGGAAGCACTGATTCCACCCTCAGCCTTCACTGTAGAGTCAACAGCATTATCTCAGTGTTTTACTTTAGCTGGAAAGCCACTTTCTTGCTTCCTGACATTTCTGCTCCTTGCCTAGAATACTTCCTCCTCTATCATTCCTTTATCCCAACTTGGCCCATTCTTCAAAGCCCAAGTAGTCTTACCATCCACCCAAACCATAGGTTCTCAAATCCATGGTGTCACAGAGCTTGAGAGCTAGAAAACTTTTTTGAGCCTCTAGCCCAGCAGTTTCAAACCTTCCAAGTATTGGGGTCCAAGGAGGGGCCTCAGCTGCATATGCGTGGGTGATGTGTGGGTCCTATAAGCCAAGCTTGGTTCTTGCCGCTTCCATTTCAACTTGAAGACTCTCTTATATCTGTTTTAATTTTGAGCTTCCATGTAAAATATTACATGATAATAAAAAAAGATTTCATGCTTAAAACAATAATTGAAAACCATAGATCTAATCTAACTTCTTTGTTTTATGAATAAGAATATCTAGTCTAGAGACCTGGAGTGAGCTGCCCACCTTTAGGTAAGCAGCTAATAGTAGGAGACTCAGGTCTCTCCATTTTGGCTGCCTACTGCCTACTATTCCTAGATCATTCTGTACAAGAATGGGATCTATCCAGGCCTAAGAATGAGGCTAAAAGTCTTGATACTGCTTTGCCTTGTCTTAAGAAATCTTTTATTTGACTGGGATTCTGCCTCTGCCTTGCTGGAATTTTCTGTGCTACAGAAGAACGATTATTGCAGGATTATCTTTTGCTGCGGCACTGTCTCTAGAGCCTCCTGGGAGCTTGTTTTGCTAGCTCAGCTGTTTCTCAGCCTGCCCTGCCTGAATGATGTCAGCTCTGATGCTGTTTCACTCAAGAATCCCCCCTCCCACTGCTCACTGCCTTGGAGTCTCTTTCGGTCCAACTAGCGATGTCTTCATCTTTCCCCCCTTTTTCCTGTTCCCTCCGCTTTTGATATTCTTGAGGCTGATGGTGTTTGTCAGGTCTGTCTCTAACTCTGGGGAAAGAGCTGGTGGAGCCATCTGTGGGGTTTGGAGAGCATCCCTGCTTGTAATTATTTTTCCTACAGTCATCCTTGATGAGGCAGAGGCCCACTGTTGCATGAATCCCAGTTGTTACCAAGGCTTTCCCATCATAGAGTGTGTCCTGTGGGGCAACAGTAGCACGATGGGTCTTAGAGAAACAATAGCTGTTGATTTCCTCACCGACAATTGGATGAAGAAATTGGTTCCCAGGATGTTGCTTGGTTTGGTCCCTAACATTATTTAGCTGCAGAGTTCCCCACAGTGGGAGTAGGATTTTCGTCACTTCTCTTCAACCCAAATGTGAATGAGCTGTCAGAAACTGGGAGAGAAAGGAGAATGGGCACTTTCTTCACAAGAACACGAAGTCCTTGCCCCAGAATGATGGGCAGAGATGAAATCATCATAAACCCTCTAAAGCCTTGGTAATTTGTGTGATTATTGTGAAGGACAGTGAGACTTATTGAAAGGGCTAAATTACATTAAATCCAGCTCAACATTTGGAAGAGAGTTTGATGTTAACAGAGCATAGACAGGGTGTTGAAAATCCAGGTTTTAATCCAAGCTTTGCCATTAATTGCTGGATGACTTTGGGTGGGATCCTTTCTCTCTTTGTATTTAAATTTTCTCACTCACAGAATGTGGAGTTTTGAATAAGTGATCTATAAAACCCTTCCACATCTCCTATTCTATCATTTGGAATATGTGTCAAGTATCAGCCCTGGGCAGGCAGTGTTCTGGGCCTTGCAGGGGAAGCCATGGAACATCCCTGAGCCAGTCTACACTATCAGTCTTTTGGTAAAGACCTGCCACTGCGTTCAGTTCAAGCAGAGACAGTTATGCATCGGGCTAATGAATCACTGCCAAAATGAACTGGCTTTTTTGAATAGAATGTTAGTAATTAGAACATTTGTTTTTTAAATGTAAATGCTTGCTTATAAAGAGCTAAAAACGATGCTTATCCTAAGTAAGTTGAGCAACTGCAGTTGTTCTTTTAAGTTGTTCAGCTCTTGCTTTTTTTCATGGACTGTTATTGTAACTATTGATGATTTATGTCTCCTCCAAAAAGAATGTGAGGTAGCTTAAAGCAGAAAACACATAAAAACCACGACAATTAAAATTTTTTAAAGAAAAAAAAAAAGACAACAGAAAAACTATAAGCGGGGAGATAGGCTTTCCAAATACCCAGGGTGAGTTATTTCTGCACTTGATCCCCAGGTTAACTGCACTTCCTGGCTCTCAAAGCACAGAGGTAGCCAGGAGGAAGATGATGCCCAAGCTTCCATGAGCGAGGCCAGACTTACTAGATGCGTTGTTCCCTGAGAAGCCAGATTCCTTCCCTGAAGGACAAGTGGGAAGATAGATCTGCAGAAAAATTCTTAGGATACAATGTGCTTAGTGTACATTTCTCAGTGGTCTCCAAATTATTTGATTGTGTACCTCTATCAGAAAACTATCTGGGACATGTACCCTCCAACTAGGTGCATATTTATTTGTAAATAAATTTTATATGTGAACTACTGTGTTAAGGTGCTGTGTACATCATGAAACATACACAAAGAAATAAAAATGAGATAAAAATAAATAAGTTCTAACATTCTTTTCTCACATTCAAATAGTGTGATTTTATTTGGATGAAATGTTTGTAAGGAGAACAATATTTAAATGTTAATAAATGAATGAATGCTTATAAAATGCTTAAACAGGATATCTTCTAAATATGTAAAGCAGTTCACTTGCAATAGCATTGACCCTTAAGTTGTGCAGCAAATGAGTTTTTTAAAAGTAAACTTTTTTTCAGGGGGAGGGGACAACTTTAGATTTATAGCAAAGTCGCAAACATGGTACAGAGTTCCCTTGTAGCCTTCACCCAGCTTCCCCTAATGTTAACATCTAGCAAACATTTTTTTTATAGGCTGTTATCAACTGAGCACCCCATGGGATGTCTGACCCAAGCCCTTTTTGGGGACCATTATCTTGTTTTGGGCAGAGCCTGAAAGGTGAGGCCCCAGGTCTCTTGTTCACAGCTAGACCGTCAGAACCTAAAAAAAGGTCCAAAACAGAAAAGGCACTTAATGAATACTCACTAAATGACTAAGTTATGGACTGAGAAAACAAAATTTTCTATATGTGTCTTAGAAAGTAGAGAGGGGCCATAAATACTTTTTCCTGTTACATGTTCAAATGAAAAAACGGCTTTATTTGTCACAGAAAAGGAGATTAATGAGAGTTTTGTCATTTATGTACGGGATTGCATGTTAGCTGATACCAAAGTTCCAACTTACTCCACTGATGGTTTGGATTTCTGTATAAATGGGTGTCCTGTGTAGGTGTCTGCTTGACCCACCTCTTATCCTGGCCTAGGTATCCAAGTGATAGCATGTGTTTTTTTCTGTTAGAGCTTAGCTCACACAGGGATGACTTTCCTAGTCCGCCCATTGGTCTCTTCCTCTTCTGAACTTGCCACAGAACTTTCCACCTGTACTGACTCTCCCATAGTTGCATTGTCTTCTATCTCCCCTCCAGGATCTTTATGGTTTAGTGGGTGAGGCTGTGCTAAATTAATTAGTTTCATGTATGCAATCCTTGCGTCACCAACTGTGTAATGAATGAGCTCCTTGCGTATAGGCCAGTGTCTTCTCATCTCCAATGTCTAGCAGATTTTACAGTATAGCAATATCGAATTAAGATGCTGGAGTTCTCAGCTATCATGCAGCTGTCATCCAGAAAGGTCGCCACTGTGAGTTATCATTACCTGGTCATTCCACAACTTTCAACAGATATGCATTAAGCACCTACTGTCTTCAAGGCACTGTTTACTGCCCTTCAGTGTGTATACATGTGGAGTGCGTGTGTGCGTGTGTGTGTGCATGTGTGTTAGATGGGGTGGTCAGGGAGGACCTTTCTGATAAGTCAACATGTGAGCAGAGACCTGAATGAAGCGAGAGAATGAGCCTTGAGGATGTAGAGCAGTCAAGGCAGAAGGAACAGCCAGTGCAAATGCCCTGGGGTAACAAAGCTAATGCTGAGCCATTAACACCTTCCTTTAATTTCCACATTTAGAAGGTTTGATTTCCACATTCATCCCACTCCCCTGGGACCTGAGAGAACCCTTCATCTCTGCACTTCAGTGCCCTCACTAGCCCACTAGGTGAGTCAATTGGACCAGATTTCCAAGCTAACATATTTGTAACTTTATGGAAAAACTATTACGTGATGGGGTAAACATATTTTCTCTCCTCTAGCTGAGATGAGCCCTCTCCTCTCACATACTTCATTCCATTTTCAGATGTTGTTCTTACCTACTGAGTCTTCATACAATTATTCCAGGGAGGCTTGTGGGGCCCACCTCCATGGGAAGGAGTAGTGACCAAAGGGGAGGTCATTCACTAGGGCAAGAGGCAATCCTTAGAAATAAAATAGGGCCTGAGTAGGGAAGAGGATGGCTCAGCCTGCCGAGTTCTGGATATTGTGTGGTCTGGAGGGAGGTCCTTTAAAGTGAGTTTGTTATCTTACATGATAAAAAGGACTCTGCAGATGTGATTAAATTAATGATCTGAAGACTGAGCGATTATCCTGGATTATCCCAGTGAGCCCAATATAATCAAAAGGGTTCTTTTAAGAGAAAGAAGGAGGCAGGAGAGTCAGAGCCTGAGAAAGAGATATGACAGTGGAAACAGAGACTACTATGCTGTCTCTGAAATGACAGAGATTTGAAGATGCTGTGCTTTCTATGAAAATGGAGAAAGGGGCTACAAACCAAGGAATGCATGTGGCCTCTAGAAGTTAGAAAAGACAAGGAAACAGATTCTCCTTTATAGCTTCCAAAAGGAACACAACCCTGCTAACACCTTGATTTTAAGACTTCTAAACTCAGAACTGAAAGATAATAAATTTTTGTTGTTTTAAGCCACCATGTTTGTGGTAATTTATTATAGCAGCCATAGGAAATAGCATCAGCTGTGGAAAATGCATGACTGTTTTCCTTTTCCTGTGATCTAAGGCAGGACATCTGTGCGAAGACATCATCCCAAGGATGCCTGCCAGCCACGGCCAGTCCCATCAGGATCATGTCTTAGGAAATGTGGGCCAGCTCAGAGTTTGTGTAGGGCAAGTTACTGCTGTGGGAAACAGAAGCTCCCAAAATGTCCTGGGGGCATGGGGGAGAAGGTCCTCTTGTTTGCCTACTAACTGCTAAATTATCATTTCATGACCTAAGTGTAAATAAATCAAAACTACATGTTCCATTTTAATCCAAATGATCGGACTGTTCCAAATTAACAGAAATCATGCCTGAGGATAGAGTGATCCAGAATGGGGGCTTTGGGCTATGTGGTGTTAGCTCAACTTCTGGAGGGGCTGGAGACTAAAGTCAGCACTTGGTTGGTCACAGTCAGCCATATCTACGTGACCAAACCCCAATAAAAACACTGGACCCCACAGCCCAGGTGAGTTTCCCTGGTTGGCAATACTCAGTATATATTGTCACACATCATAGTCAGAAGCTATGACCGTCCATGGCTCCACTGGGAGATGATAACTGGAAATTCTGCATGTGGGGCTCTCCTGAGCTCTGCCCTATGTGCTCTTCCCTTTGCTGATTTTCATCTGTATCCTTCTGTTGTAATAAACCATAATTGTGAGTATAACATCTTTCAGTGAGTTCTGTGAGTCCTTCTAGTGAATTACTGAAAACAAGGGTAGGCTTGGAGACCCCAGAACTTGCACTTGGGTCAAAAGTGAAGGTGATCTTGGGGGCACCCTAACTTGCAGGTGTCTTCTGCTCTTTGAAACCTACTTGTTCTGAATGCCATTGCTCGCGCTGTGCTCTCAGACAGGGCTAAGTTGATGGCTGATCAATTACCTCCTGTCCTAGGCCAGCTACTAACATTTCACAAAGGCTGTGGTGACTTCAACACAAAGGAGACCTTGAGGGTAGGCCTATTTGGCTACATTTGGCCATAAAAAAAGCAGCATACTGAGGCTTTATATGAAGACAGGCAGACAGGTGCAAATCTCTCTCAAAGCAGGCTAAGCACAAGCACCCTACCTATAGGACAAAACATTGTCCAAGTTCTTCCTTGTTTTGTTTGGTTAACTTTTAAAACACATTTGCACATTGAATAAAGCGAATTGGCCAGCTCAGATACTTGTAGACGATGTTAAACACGTCCTGACAGTAAAAATGTTATCAACTCTCATCCTAGAGGACTCACTGGGTGCCGGCCATGCACAGTGTCCTCACTTCATCCGTGCAACAATCCTGCTAGTGTGTGTTGCTCAGCCTTCTTTCATAGAAGGGAGATAGAGACAGAGGGAGCTTTAGAAACTTACTCAAAGGCTGATTCCAGAGCTGACGCCTATAACCACTCTGCTTTCACCTTCCTTACATCGTGCTACCTTCTCTATCGTGTTTCATTTGGAGAGATTACCGTTAACAAGAGCAGAGAGAGGCACCCAGCTGTCAAGAAAGTATTCAGTCTAACTGTGTTAAAATATAGGAAACAATACCTATGGATTGATTGATTGACAAGAGGAAGCACAGTCCCTGCCCTCAAGAGGAGGAAGGTCAAGGTAATGTGGGGGCAGTGGGAAAGAAACTGGTCTTTTGAGAACTTGGTGCAAGGTTCTTGACATAGAGGATTTTGTGTCCTCTATCCTAGGAAGGATTATTAACTCTATTTTACAGATGAAGTACCGTTAACTTTAGGTTACAAACCTTTGCTCTAACTAAAGGCGAGTTACAGGCTGAATTGTGTTCCCCCCCCAACCCAAATTCCTATGCTGAGACCTAACCCTCAGTATCTCAGAACGTGACCGAATTTGGGTATTCAGTATTTAAATGAGGTTATTACAATGGGCCTTAATCCAACACAACTTGTGTCCTTATAAGAAGAAGACATTCGGACACAGACAGATAAAGAAGGAAGACCATGTGAAGACACAGGGAGAAGACAGACATCCACAAATCAAGGAGAGAGAAGAAACCAACCCCGCTGATAACTTGATCTTGGACTTCCAGACTCCAGAACTGTAAGAAAATAAATTTCTGTTGTTTAAGCCCCCCAGTCTTTGGTACTTTGTTCTGGCAGCCTTAGCAGACAAATACATGGTACAGTGGAGACTCATCACCAGGTAGGACTAATTCCAAAGCCCTAGCCGGCCCTTTCTCTGTACCATGGAAAAGATCAGCCAGTGATGTGGGAGACAGCCCGGCAGTAGCCAAATGAGCTACGTGCACAGTGACTAAATGTGATGCGATGGATTGGTGGGCAGGGTTGAGGCTCAGGAAAGGCCTCCTGAATGAGGTGAGCATTCAGCTGGGTAGGGAAATTTAGGAAAGATGCAGATGGGCAGAGGGGGAGGAGGAGGGCATTCCAGGCCACAGGACTGCTGATTTTGCTGGATCCCAGAGCCTCCATCCCTGCTGTCTGGATGGACGTTTGGCCAGCCAAGCACACATGTGGACACAGTGCCGAGGAATGTTGGCCCCGACTGAGCATGAGGAGATGGTCTGTAAATCAGGAGACTCTTTTATGGACAACTTCTTCCCCTGAAGCCCCAGAAGGTGACCAAGAATAAAGAAGCTGTCAGCTTCTCATATTTATTAAGAGGCAGAGAGTGTGAGAAGGAGGGACCAGGAAGCACTAGCAGAAAAAGGATAGTTAACCCTAGAACAGTTAATCCAGTTTCCTGGGCCTTAGAAAAACAAGACTGACAAGAAACCGGTCATGGGGTTGAATACAGAGCATGGGAATGAGCGAGGGGAGGGGTCCCAAATCTGACACACAATGTATCAAATATAATAAGTCCTGTGAGGCCAATCAAATCCCCTGTCACCCCAACCCCACACTATGCCAAATAGTAAAAGCAGATGTTTTGCAAACTGGTAACAACTCAGGAGATTTTTCTTGTGATTGGCAAGAGAAGGGGGCAGACTGCTGAGAGGGGTGGAGAGAGAAGGCTTTTGGGAAGGGTCCAAATATTAGTGCACCAGAAACCTTACACTGGGTTCCTCCAACAATAGGAAAAGAGGGATTCAATTTAGCTTGGGCAAGGAGAGAAGATCTATTGTAACAGGGAAGAAATTCAAATGCGATAGGAGAACAAAGCAACATTTCAAATTGCTGTGATTTATCCAGCCCCATCGCCCGACCCATTTCTTTCAAATACCAAGCTGACAAGGCCAATTGCAATACCTCATGGGAGAGCGGGGGTGGAAGGTCCCCTGCTTTGCCTCTGGAAATTCAGTGCATGCACACTTCATCCCGAGTCTTTGGCTTTCCTTTCCATGGCAGGGGGACACGTCCATCCCCGCAGCTTCCAGCATATTCTTGGTGGGAGTAATCACCAGGGGTGGCACTCTCCAAAGTAGCCATGGCACCGTCTTTGCCTAAAGGCAGTGCCAACAAAGCAGCCCCCATCCATCCCACCTGGTGGCGTTGCAGGGAGATGCAGGCGCATGCACAACTGCCCAAGGCCCAGCCAGTAGGAGAAAGTCCAGGGCTCTGGAAGGGTCTAACAGGAGTCAAGTGGTTTAGGTCTAGGCTTTAGGCAATTCACTGATCCTCTTTGCTTCGTTTTCCTGACTTCTTCTATGGATAATATATGGATTTCTATGCTCTCATTTTTGGTATGACATGCAAATAATTGTCTGTATTTAATATATACAACTTGATGAGTTTGGAGCTAAGTATACATTCTTGAAATCATTATCACAATCTATGACATAAACATATCCTTTACCTCTAAAAGTTTCCTCCCACCTTCTTTATTATTATTACTATTATCATTATTATTTCACAATAAGAACACTTGACATAAGATCTACCCTCTTTGCAAATTTTTAAGCATAAAATACAGTACAATTATTATTAACTATAGGCCCTATGCAGATCATTGCTAGGACTTATTCATCTTGCATAACTGAAACTTTGTACCCTCTGACTAATACCTCCCTGTTTCCTCCTCTCCCCAGCCCCTAGCAATCATTATTCTACTCTCTGCTTTTTATGAGTTTACTATTTTAAATTCCTCATATAAGTGGTATCATGTAGTATTTGTCATTCTGTATCTGGCTTATTTCACTTACCATAATGTCTTCCAAGTTTATCCATGTTCTTGCAAATGGTAAGATTTCCTTTCTTAAAGCTGAATAATATTCCATTGTATGTACATACCACCCTTTCTTAATTCATTCCACTGTTGGTGGATATTTAGCTTGCTTCCATGTCTTGGCTGTTGTAAATGGTGCTGCAATGAACATAAAAGTGCATATATATGTTTGAGATGCTGATTTCAATTGCTCTGAATATATACCCAGAAGTGGGATTGCTGGATCATATGGTAGTTCTATTTTTAATTTTTTTGAGGAAATTTCACACTTTTTTTTTTTTATAGTGGTTGCACCAATTTACATTCCCACCAACAATGTACCAGGTTCCTCTTTTCTCCATATCTTTGCCAACACTTTTTTTTTAAACATCTTTATTGGAGTATAATTGTTTTAAAATGGTGTGTTAGTTTCAGCTTTATAACAAAGTGAATCAGCTATACATATACATATATCCCCATTATTTCCTCCCTCTTGCATGTCCTTCCCACCCTCCCTATCACCCCCCACCCAGGGTGGACACAAAGCACTGAGCTGATCTCCCTGTGCTATGCGGCTACTTCCCACTAGCTATCTATTTTATATTTGGTAGTGTATATACGTCCATGCCACTCTCTCACTTCACCCCAGCTTACACTTCTCCCTCCCCTTGTCCTCAAGTCCATTCTCTACAGCTGCATCTTTATTCCTGCCCTGTCCCCAGGTTCTTCAGAACCATTTTTTTCTTTTAGATTCCATATATGTGTTGTTAGCATATGGTATTTGTTTTTCTCTTTCTGTCTCATTTCACTCTGTATGACAGACTCTAGATCCATCATGTCACTACAAATAAATCAATTTTATTTCTTTTTATGGCTGAGTAATATTCCATTGTATATATGTGCCACATCTTCTTTATCCATTCATCTGATGATGGACACTTAGGTTGTTTCCATGTCCTGGCTATTGTAAATAGAGCTGCAATGAACATTGTTGTACATGTCTCTTTTTGAATTATGGTTTTCTTAGGGTATATGTCCAGTAGTGGGATTGCTGGGTCATATGGTAGTTCTGTTTTTAGTTTTGTAAGGAACCCCCATACTGTTCTCCATAGTGGCTGTATCAATTTACATTCCCACAAACAGTGCAAGAGGGTTCCCTTTCCTCCACACACTCTCCAGCATTTATTGTTTATAGATTTACTGATGATGGCTATTCTTACTGGTGTGAGGTGATACCTCATTGTAGTTTTGATTTGCATTTCTCTAATGATTAGTGATGTTGAACATTCTTTCATGTGTTTCTTGTCAATATGTATATCTTCTTTGGAGAAATGTCTATTTAGATCTTCTGCCCATTTGTGGATTGGGTTGTTTGTTTTTTTGATATGGAGCTGCATGAGCTGCTTGTAAATTTTGGAGATTAATCCTTTGTCAGTTGCTTAATTTGCAAAATTTTCTCCTGTTCTGACCGTTGTCTTTTCGTCTCGTTTATGTTTTCCTTTGTTGTGCAAAAGCTTTTATGTTTCATTAGGTCTCATTTGTTTCTTTTTATTTCCATTTCTCTAGGAGGTGGGTCAAAAAGGATCTTGCTGTGATTTATGTCATAGAGTGTTCTATGTTTTCCTCTAAGAGTTTGATAGTGTCTCATCTTACTTAAGTCTTTAATCCATTTTGAGTTTATTTTTGTGTATGGTGTTGGAGTGTGTTCTAATTTCATTCTTTTACATGTAGCTGTCCAGTTTTCCCAGAACCAATTATTGAAGAGGCTGTCTTTTCTCCATTGTATATTCTTGCCACCTTTATCAAAAATAAGGTGACCATAGGTCCGTGGGTTTCTATCCTGTTCCATTCATCTATATTTCTGTTTTTCTGCCAGTACCACACTGTCTTGATGACTGTAGCTTTATAGTATAGTCTGAGTCTGGAAGTTTGATTCCTCCCGCTCCGTTTTTCTTTCTCAAGATTGCTTTGGCTATTTTGGGGTCTTTTGTGTTTCCATACAAATTGTGCATTTTTTTGTTCTAGCTCTGTGAAAAATGCCATTGGTAGTTTGATAGGGATTGCATTGAATCTGTAGATTGCTTTGGGTAGTATAGTCATTTTCACAATGTTGATTCTTCTAGTCCAAGAACATGGTACATCTCTCCATCTGTTTGTATCATCTTTAATTTCTTTCATCAGTGTCTTATAGGTTTTTTGTCTCCTTAGGTAGGTTTATTGCTATGTATTTTATTCCTTTTGTTACAATGGTAAATGGGAGTGTTTTCTTAATTTCTTTTTCAGATTTTTCATCATTAGTGTCTAGGAATGCAAGAGATATCTTTGCATTAATTTTGTATCCTGCTACTTTACCAAATTCATTGATTAGCTCTAGTAGTTTTCTGGTAGCATGTTTAGGATTCTCTATGTATAGTATCATGTCATCTGCAAACAGTGACGGTTTTACTTCTTCTTTTCAGATTTGGATTCCTTTTATTTCTTTTTCTTCTCTGATTGTCGTGGCTAAAACTTCCAAGACTATGTTGAATAATAGTGGTGAGAGTGGACAACCCTGTCTTGCTCCTGATCTTAGAGGAAATGGTTTCAGTTTTTCAACATTGAGAATGATGTTGGCTCTGGGTTTGTCATATATTGCCTTTATTATATTGATGTAAGTTCCCTCTTTGCCTGCTTTCTGGAGGACTTTTATCATAAATGGGTGTTGAATTTTGTCAAAAGCTTTTTCTGCATCTATTGGGATGATCATATGGTTTTTCTCCTTCAGTTTGTTAATATAGTTTATCACATTGATTGATGTGCGTATATTGAAGAATCCTTGCATTCCTGGGATAAACCCCACTTCATCATGGTGTATGATCCTTTTAATGTGCTGTTGGATTCTGTTTGCTAGTATTTTGTTGAGGATTTTTGCATCTATGTTCATCAGTGATATTGGCTTGCAGTTTTCTTTCTTTGTGACATCTTTGTCTGGTTTTGGTATCAGGGTTACAATGGCCTCATAGAATTAGTTGAGAGTGTTCCTCCGTCTGCTATATTTTGGAAGAGTTTGAGAATGCTAGGTGTTAGCTCTGCTCTAAATGTTTGACAGAATTCACCTGTGAAAACATCTGGTACTGGGCTTTTTTTCTTGGAAGATTTTAAATCATAGTCTTAATTTCAGCGCTTGTGATTGGTCTGTTTATATTTTCTATTTCTTCCTGGTTCAGTCTCAGAAGGTTGTGTTTTTCTAAGAATTTGTCCATTTCTTCCAGGTTGTCCATTTTATTGGCATATAGTTGCTTGTAGTAATCTCTCATGATCCTTTGTATTTCTGCGGTGTCAGTTATTACTTCTCCTTTTTCGTTTCCAATTCTATTGATTTGAGCCTTCTACCTTTTTTTCTTGATAAGTCTGGTCAATGCTTTATCAATTTTGTTTATCTTCTCAAAGAACCACCTTTTAGTTTTATTGATCTTTGCTATTGTTTCCTTCATTTCTTTTTCACTTATTTCTGATCTGATCTTTATGATTTCTTTTCTTCTGTTAACTTTGCGGGTTTTTTGTCCTTCTTTCTGTAATTGCTTTAGGTGTAAGGTTAGGTTGTTTATTTGAGATGTTTCTTGTTTCTTGAGGTAAGATTGTATTGCTATAATCTTCCCTCTTAGAATTGCTTTTGCTGCATCCCATAGGTTTTGGGGCATCTTGTTTTCATTGTCATTTGTTTCTAGGTATTTTTTGATTTCCTGTTTGATATCTTCAGTGATCTCTTGGTTATTTAGTAGTGTATTGTTTAGCCTCCATGTGTTTGGTTTTTTCACAGATTTTTTCCTGTAATTGATATCTAGTCTCATAACGTTGTGGCCAGAAAAGATACTTGATACAATTTCAATTGTCTTAAAGTTACCAAGGCTTGATTTGTGACCCAAGATATAATCTATCATGGTGAATGTTCCATGAGCATTAGAGAAGAAAGTGTATTCTGTTGTTTTTGGATGGAATGTCCTATAAATATCAATTAAGTCCATCTTGTTAAAGTATCATTTAAAGCTTGTGTTTCCTTATTTATTTTCTGTTTGGGTGATCTGTCCATTGGGGAAAATGGGGTGTTAAATTCCCCTACTATGAATGTGTTACTGTTGATTTCCCTATTTATGGCTGTTAGCATTTGCCTTATGTATTGATGTGCTCCTATACTGAGTGCATAAATATTTACAATTGTTATATCTTCTTCTTGGATTGATCCCTTAATCATTATGTAGTGTCCTTCTTTGTCTCCTGTAATAGTCTTTGTTTTAAAGTCTATTTTGTCTGATATGAGAATTGCTACTCCAGCTTTCTTTTGATCTCCATTTGCATGGGATATCCTTTTCCACCCCCTCACTTTCAGTCTGTATGTGTCCCTAGGTCTGAAGTGGTCTCTTGTAGACAGCATATATATGGGTCTTGTTTTTGTATCCATTCAGCCGGTCTATGTCTTTTGGTTGGAGCAATTAATCCATTTACATTTAAGGTAGTTATCGATTATGTGTGTTCTTATTACCATTTTCTTAATTGTTTTGGGTTTGTTATTATATGTCTTTTCTTTTTTTTATTGTTTTAATTATACATATGTATTTCATTTACACTTTTTCTTTGATATATTGCATGATAAACAATTCTTTTTCCATCTTAACCATTTTTTAAGTTTACAGTTTAGCAGTATCAAATACATTCACATAGCTGTGCAAAAATCACCTCTGTCCATCCTCATAACTGTTTTCATCTTTTGAAACTGAAGCTCTATACTCAGTAAAGAATAACTTCCCATTATTCATTGCCCCCAGCCCTGGTAACCACCAGTCTACTTTCTGTTGTTATGATTTTTACTATTCTAAGTACCTCATATAAGTGGGATCATGTAGTATGTTTCTTTTTCTGACTGGCTTATTTCATTTAGCATATAGTCCCCATGGTTCATCCATGTTGTAAACATACTGCAGAATCTCCTTCCTTTTTAAGACTGAACAATATTCCATTGCATGTATATCCACATTTTGCTTATCTGTTCATCCACTGATGGACACTTGAGTTGCTTCCATGGTTTAGTTATTACGAATAATGCTGCTATGAACATGTGTGTACATATATCTTTTTGAGATCCTACTTTCAATTCTTTGGGGTATATACACACAAGTGGAATTGCTAGATCATATCGTAATTGTATCTTTAATTACTTGAGGAAACACCATACTGTTTTCCATAGTGACTGTACTAATTTCCACCAGTAGTACACCAGGGTCTCAATTTCTCCATGTCCTTGCAAACACTCATAGTCTATTTTTTTATAGTAGCCATCCTAATGTGTGTAAGGTGGTATCTCATTGTAGTTTTGATTTGCATTTCCCTAATGATTGGTGATGTTGAGAATTTTTTCATGTGCTTATTGGCCATTTGTATCCCTTCTTTGGAGAAATATCTATTCAAGTCTTTTCTTCATTTTGAATCAGGTTGTTTGGCTTTCTGCTGTTAAGGTTTTTTTTAAATTTAATTTTATTTATTTTTTTTATACAGCAGGTTCTTATTAGTCATCCATTTTATACACATCAGTGTATACATGTCAATCCCTGTAGGTCTTTTCTTTCTCTTGGGTTTCCTGCCTAGAGAAGTTACTTTAAGCATTTGTTGTAAAGCTGGTTTGGTGGTGCTGAATTCTCTTAGTTTTTGCTTTTCTGTAAAGGTTTTAATTTCTCCATCGAATCTGAATTTGATCCTTGCTGTGTAGAGTAAACTTGGTTGTAGGTTTTTCCCTTTCATCACTTTAAATATGTCCTGTCACTTCCTTCTGGCTTGCAGAGTTTCTGCTGAGAGATCAGCTGTTAACCTTATGGGTATTCCCTTTTATGTTATTTGTTGTTCTTCCCTTGCTGCTTTTAATATTTTTTCTTTGTATTTAATAGTTTGACTAATATATGTCTTGGCCTGTTTCTCCTTGGATTTATCCTGTATGGGACTCTCTGCCTTTCCTGGACTTGATTGACTATTTCCTTTCCCATATTAGGGAAGTTTTCAACTAATCTCCTCAAATATTTTCTCAGCCCCTTTCTTTTTCCTCTTCTTCTGGGACCACTATAATTCGAATGTTGGTGCGTTTAATGTTGTCCCAGAGGTCTCTGAGACTGTCCTCAATTCTTTTCATTCTTTTCTCTTTATTTGGCTCTGTGGTAATTATTTCCACTATTTTATCTTCCAGGTCACTTATCCGTTTTTCTGCCTCAGTTATTCTGCTATTGACTCCTTCTAGAGAATTTTAAATTTCATTTATTGTGTTGTTCATCATTGTTTGTTTGCTCTTTAGTTCTTCTAGGCCTTCGTGAAACATTTCTTGTACTTTCTCCATTCTATTTCCAAGATTTTGGATCATCTTTACTATCATTACTCTGAATTCTTTTTCAGGTAGATTGCCCATTTCCTCTTTGGTCTGGTGGGTTTTTACCTTGGTCCTTCATCTGCCGTGTGTTTCTCTGTCTTCTCATTTTGCTTAATGTACTGTGTTTGGGGTCTCCTTTTCATAGGCTGCAGGTTTGTAGTTCCTGTTGTTTTTGGTGTGTGCCCCCAGTGGGTAAGTTTGGTTCAGTGGGTTGTGTAGGCTTCCTGGTGGAGGGGACTGGTGCCTGTGTTCTGGTGGATGAGGCTGGACCTTGACTTCCTGGTGGGCAGGACTGCATCCGATGGTGTGTTTTGGGGTGTCTGTGACCTTAGTTTGATTTTAGGCAGCCTCTCTGCTAATGGGTGGGGTTGTGTTCCTATCTTGCTGGCTGTTTGGCATAGGGTGTCCAGCACTATAGCTTGCTGGTTGTTGAGTGGAGCTGGGTCTTAGCATTGAGATGGAGATCTCTGGGAGAGCTTTTGCTATTTGATATTACATGGAGCAGGGGGGTCACTGGTGCACCAATGTCTTGGACTCGGCTCTCTCACCTTAGAGGCACAGGCCCGACACCCAACTGGAGCACCAAGGCCATGTCAGCCACACGGCCAGGTACGTGGGGGAGTTTATTGACTTTTGGGAAGTCTGAGGTCTTCTGTCAGTGTTCAGTAAGTGTTCTGTAGGAGCTGTTCCACATGTAGATTTATTTCTGATGTATTTGTGTGGAGGAAGGTGATCTCCATGTCCTACTCCTCTGCCATCTTGAAGGTCTCCTGCCAACACTTGTATCGTTCTTTTTTTAAATTAGTCATCCTAACAGGTATGAGGTGATATCTCATTGTTGTTTCGATTTGCATTTCCTTGATGATTAGTGATGTTGAGCTCATTTCTTATACCTGTCAATCATTTCCCCATCTTCTTTGGAGAAATGTCTATTTGGTCCCTCTGTAGAGTTCTGTGCATTTTATGGAGTTGCTCATTCCTTCCTTTATTCCACCACATACCCATAGTGGACACTGGGGCACAGCAGGAGCACCACAATGTCCCTTCTTGCATAAGCTTGTCTTTGGTGGGGGCGGGGGGGGGTTGGGCAACAGGGAGACAGATGATGCGGGAACAAATGTATCACTTGCTTATGGTGATCACAGAATAGGTTTTAGCTCTGAAGAGTCTCTGAGCAGATTTGGGATGTAACTGTGCCAGTGACAATGCTGCCCTGTCAGCATTGAAGAACTGGATAAGAAAGTTTGCCTCCTAGTGGGCAGAAATGAACTTGACTGAACACTCTCTAATTTTGAGGAAGAATAGGCATGAAAGATTATTATACCAGGTTTTTTTTTTGTGTGTGTGTGTGAAATCTACTGTGATGATGTTTTATTGTGACATTCTGGGGTGTGCAATGTGTTTCAGCTTCAATGGCTTTATATGCACTCATGTTCCAGTCTTGTCCTCATGCTAGTCTATCATCCCAGTTCCTGCATTGAACGCTGGACTCAAACCTCTCGCTTGTCATTCTTATTTTTAAAATTTTTTTTTGTCATTCTTATTGATTGGAAGGGAAGTGACATTTTTTGGTTGTCTTTCAAGCCAATACAAAGCAATAATGAAGGCTTTTTCTTATATAATTCACCTAATCCTCAAGTCAACCCCATGAGGGAGATGTTAGTACACAACTTTATGGATGAGTGATATTCAATAATTTGTCCAGAGTTATGCAGTTAGTAAGTGGTAGAGTTGATATTTGAGTTCTAAAGCCCTTGAGTATCTGTTTTAATAAAATCTTCACTAATTTGAGGTAATGAGACTGAGAATTGAACAGTGGTCCAAGGGAAATACGTTTTTCACCTATCATTTCTGGTTTGATGGTGTCTATTTTGCCATCATTGAAGTCATTGTATTTATGTCCATTGATTTCTGGCTTTTCAGGTTGTCAGATGCCAGAAAGATGTCTTAAAGTCTCTCCTAGAAAGATCTCAAGACAGAGTGTTATTGCTCTGTTCAAATGTCAGGTTAATTATAACAATGATCTCTGTTGACCGATGTTGACCCTAGAGTAGGCAAAATAAGAGACCGTGAGGTCTTAGAAAGGGGCCCCATGGAGAAAGTGAGGGGAAATGCCGGACAGTTCTCATTTCCTTTCTGTGGATTAAGGTTTTTAAACCCATAGGAATTTATACTATTGGGAGCTACTGTAGATAAGATGTATCTGAATTTTAGAAGTTGTTGACTAAATCTCTTTGAATCATTTAGGTGCTTTCATAGTAAATGGTAGTTCTTACCTAAAAATATTAAATGCCTTCCTCTAATTCCAAGGTCTTAACTCCCTCTTTTCCTTTACTGCCAAATTTCTTAAAAATAGCTCATATTCATATTATCAAATTTCTCAGTGTTTTTCTCTGAAACCTATTACAATTAGATCTTTTCCTCACAATTTGTGCACTAAGGTCCCCAATGGACAAAGCAACAGAACTATTATTGCCAGACTCATTCCTTTTACCTCCCTGGAGATTAGTATTTGACATTGGTGATAAATCCATATTTCCTAAAACTTTTTCTTTGCTCCCAAAGACCTAACCACTCCTGTGTCACCTGGGTGACTACAGGCAGCCCTCTCTTTGCATGGCTCTAATATACACAAGTTTTAGTTTCCACAGTTAAATAATACCAGTCCTCAATAACATGGTTCAAATTTTAGTTACCATGACATAGTAACTATGAATGATTGCATAAATTTCACTGTTAGCTTTTAAGTCCAAAAATCTTTACTTAAATAACAGATATGCATCATGATTAGAAATGTCCATTACATCTTTAAAGTCTGTGATGACTGGTCACTCTGCATCTTTTATTCAGTTCACACACTGACAGCAAAGCACGTTGTGTTGCCTCCTTTTCTCCCAGTGATAAACCTACATAGTATTTTACAAAAATAGATAATTAAAAGAGGAAATTGTCCAACAAAGATGAAAGTGCAGCAAAAAATCAACAAAATATGATAATACTGGAAGTAAAATTTGAATGAAACATAATGGATTTATAGAAGAAGTAGCTGGTCATAAGAATATTGACACTGCTCCTTTACAGGAAACTCTAGGATGTTCCAAGGAACTTAGCAAAGACAAACTTATTGACATAAATGAAGAAAATGTCATGAAAAGGATGAAGATGTCCCAGAGGAGATGACACCAGGAAAAAGCTACACACTAAAGGAATTCTCAGAGATATTTCACACACTGAAAGTATAAAGGATAAAGTGTTGGAAGCTAACCCAAATATTGAAAGAGGTATGAAAATCCATTACACTTTAGAAAAGATGCTACCTCTGTATCAAGAAGGCACTCTTGTTAAGCTTTCTTTTTCACCAGTGAAACAAAACACTTTAATTCTCTTCAAGTGTTTTAAGTTCAGAGTATTAAATATTACTTTTACTATTTCTTTTCATTTGCCTACATGTTTATAACCTACAATAAGAGTTTTTAATGTTTTGATAAAAATTCTTAAAGGTTTCAGAACAACTGTAATTGATTACTAAGACTGTTTTGCATGAGTTCAGTTTGCCCAGCTCTCTTTACGGTCCTGTACTACAAACCAGAGCAAGGACTGCCTGTATTAGGCACCTTCAAGTTAGTGTGACTATAATTTTACACATTACCTTAACCTCAAACCATCCGCTTCTCCTGAATTCTTGAGTTCAGTTATAGTGAGTAGGACACAGTGGGTATGCAATAAATGTGCCTTTCTTTTTCTACTTATCCTATTCATCATAGAATCCTCCACTCCCCTGCTTCTTATTGGCCCCAAGCCCTATCTCTCTGTCTCCTAAACTTGGTTTGAATCTGACCCTCCTCTGCATTCTCATTGCTTGGCCTTAATTTAAGCCTTTTTTGTCATTCTCCTCCAACAACTTCCTAATTGTTCTTCCATCCACCAGTTTCTATTTTATGTACCAAATACCCTTCACATAAATGCCAGAGCTATGGGTCTAGAAAAAAAATATCTGGTCACATTACACTACTTTGCAAAAGCTACTGTTACCTGTCTGTTGTCCTTAATGAGCAGACTTCTCAACACTTATTGAAGAAATCCTGCCCCTTTAAGCCTCCACAGCTTTCCTCGTGGTGTGTCCTCCTTCTGGGCTGCCTTCTCCCTCATCTTTTCTGGGCTGGGTCCACTTATACATACTTTGAGATCCATTATAAGTGTTTCCTATCTAAGCTGAAGTCTTCCAGTATCACCAAGTTTAGTTACTGCTTTTTCTGTGGTTCTATAAAGTTTATGTGTAATTCTGTGATGTACTTGTCATAGAATAACAAATTTATTTGTAAGGCCATATTTCCTCAGAGTGAGAGGCTTGTCTTATTCCAAGCTTCAGTACAAGAAAAGAACAATAGCAACAATAACATCAATATCAATAAGACTCCTTATAATTAAGGAGTTTTCAGTGTAACAACAAAAAAATAGTATCTGCATATGATGTTGGTAGACTTAATAACTGCAAAAGAATGTGCTAGATAACTTTCAACATGGATATAGTTCTATTAAACCACTAATCAATAATGGCAATCTCTAGGTGATAAATTTAGCTGAAGTGTGCCAGCACATATATAAACATATTGTTTGAAAACCCAAAGTTGAAATAGCTTTTTTTAGACATCAATAACTCCAGTAGATACATTTAACTGATGTTTCTACAGAAAAATTAAGTCATTTTGCTATCAAGAGGCACGTTGAAGTTTAAACACACCTCTCAGGAATCAGGCCCTTGGTTGGCTAATCCCATGTCCTTACCGGCCACCTTCCCTTTGAGAAGATTCCTCTCTGGGAGCCTCTTTGAACAAGGTCTGACCCTCCGCTCCTGCCTGGGAGTATCCTAGGACATTTTTATGTGGTACAAGCAAAGGAAAAGCAGAGAAACGCATTCCTGTCTTTTGCTCAGAATATAAATCTGTCACAGGAGCACTCCAAAGACAGTTTGGCCAAGGAGTAATGAAGTGAGGGAATCTGTAGGTGACCAGGGATGACACAGTAAACTCCAAATAATTCAATATGATTAGGGAATTAGCAAGGACCAGGGAGCTGGTGAGAAGAGAAGCGTAAATTTCTCCTGGAGTAAATGAGCGCTGGATCAGCCTATCCAGGGAAGGGAGGTGGCCATTCTCTCAAGCTGACTGTTTTTTTTTTTTTTTTTTTTTTGCGGTATACGGGCCTCTCACTGTTGTGGCCTCTCCCGTTGCGGAGCACAGACTCCAGACGCGCAGGCTCAGCGGCCCTGGCTCACGGGTCCAGCCGCTCTGCGGCATGGGGATCTTCCTGAACCGGGACACGAACCTGTGTCCCCTGCATCGGCAGGTGGACTCTCAACCACTGCGCCACCAGGGAAGCCCCTGACTGGGGTTTTAAAAGTAATACAGCTCTGAACAAATCCAAGGGGTTGGCTTTTGGAGATGAAATCAACTTTGACAAGAGGGGAGTCGACAGAATCACAAAGGGTTCTGTCTATAGATAGGCTGGGAACATGGGCAGGCGTGGCTGCTACAGAGAGGCTGGCCTGGGTGCTGACTCAGGGCCTCAAAAGCTGGTCTCACCCAGTGGCTGCAGATTTATTCTTAGCACTGCGCGGGGAATCCAGGACCGCCTAGCTACCTGGGACTCACCAACCTTTATATTATAGGGTTTGCTTTCCCCCAGGACCAAATCACCAAAAGTATTATTGATAGTATTTATAATGTTAATAACAATGCTTCAAAAACATTTTAGTTTGCTTAGTGCGTTCATGCATATTTATCTTGTTTGAGTCTTGCAGTAACCCAGTAGATAGGAAGATATGGTAGACTCTGACCCTAAGCATTTTTAAAGTTGTACTTTTATTCTTTTTACAAAACATCACATGTTTACTGAACAATTTTGCCTGAACAAACTTCAGAAAATACAGGTGAGTTTTTAGAAAACAATTTCAGCCACCTGTAATCCCTTCATAAAGTTATGTACCCTTGCATTTTTATATACCATTTAATATTCCATTTATATGCACTGTTTTGCAACTTTCACATATTTTTAATTATGAAAATATTTACATGTCAATAAATACACAATTTCATAACCTTTTAAAACGAATGGATATACATACTATTCTATTGTATTATTGTACATTGATTAATTTAACCAATTCCCTAGTATTGGATATTTAAATCATTTTCAAGATTAATGATTGAACATAATTATTTAAATTGTTTTTATGTATTAATAAATCAAATCAATTATGATTCTAATATTAGGTATAAACATAATAATTACACAATTAATAAATAGTATTACATTAAATAAATACCATTTAATATTCAAAATAATAGTGAGGTTAACATCTTTGTAACTAAGTCATCAGGCACATCCATGATTATTTCCTGGGTCCTTTAAATCAGCTTGATTCTGCATTGATGCAGGTTTTCCAGAGTCTGCAGTTAATGAAAATGAACCTCAGATATTTCTGTCCTCTTTCTGGAATTGTAAACATCTTTCTTTGCACCCATCATTGTTTTTCCTCCTTACTCAATTTCAGCTGGCACCCAGCTTCTAACATTTCAACATTAATCCAAAAACCAGTTTCTTAATTGTCACATATGCCAGACATTACACTACATATTAATGCATATGACACAATGCATAAGAACTTGTCGCTGCCCTCAACTTGCATGCAGTTCAGCTGAGAATACAAACAAGAGAAGGATGATTATAGTACGATTTGTAAGTGCTATGATGCAGGCAAGACATGGGTGCTGTATGATTCCAGAGAGAAGCCTCTAACGCAGAATGAGGAGTTTAAAAAGTTGCTCAGATGGATGCTGGGGCACGTGTCATGCATCTGGATTGATGACTGTGAATTAACTAGGACATGTGGGACGTGGCAGGGAAAAGGGAACATTTCAGGCAGAGGTAGCAGTTTTCACTGTGTTCCAAAGGAGACGTTAGGATGACCCCACTTATTAGAGCTGTCTCTTATTCATTGTGGTTGCTTGGAAAATACAGATCAAGCATAGAAAGGAAATGTGACATGGGGCAGGGTCTGTGATGGAGTTAGTAAGAGAGCTTCTAGACCTCGTAGGTGATTTGGGGTGTCTGGACCCAGATGGGTTCTATCCTAGACTGTGAAAAGAACTTGCAAATGTAACTTATCTCATAGTCAACAAACCCTGAAAAGTTTCAAGAATATTTGAGATGGTCAAATTATATACTTATTTTTGTTAATGAGACAGGATTTGTTTCAAGAATTAGTAGAATTGTGTTTACCCTTGGTTAATGTCAGAATACATTGTTAAATAGGCAGTTTGTTGGCATTTTGAAAATCATGTGGTGATTTCTAGTCATCAGCATAGGTTCACTAGGAACATGTCACACCAAGCTATTCTTGCTTCTTTTTCATTCAGGGTTACAGGGATGGCACATCTTCAGCAAATTTAGAGGATTCTGATTTCCAAAACGCATTGGGTAGAACATTTTTTCATTGTTCTTGTATATAACAGAAAAAGTCTTAAAGTTGAAGAGAAGTAGAGAAGAAAGAGATGAGGATATGAGAACAAAATACTCACAACTTAGATTGTTTTATTTATTTATTTATTTATTTATTTTATTTTTTTGCGGTACGCAGGCCTCCCACTGCTGTGGTCTCTCCCGTTGCGGAGCACAGGCTCCAGACGCGCAGGCTCAGTGGCCATGGCTCACGGGCCCAGCCGCTCCGCGGCATGTGGGATCCTCCGGGACCGGGGCACGAACCCGCGTCCCCTGCATCAGCAGGCGGACTCTCAACCACTGGGCCACCAGGGAAGCCCTAGATTGTTTTAATACGTGTTTATAGTTCCAGTTAGGGATGAGTCGATCATCTTGTACCTGATGGTGGTTAAATTGCATCTGAAGCAATGGATTTTACTAAAGATACCACATTTGAGGAGGAATGCAGATGCCTCAGTGCTTGGAGATGAAGAATCAGGATACAGTGCCATATATGGAAACTCGTAGGTTTATTGTGCATGGAAAAGAGAAACTTACAGAGAAGATGATATCAGTCTTTAAAATCTTAGGCTTCTTAAATCTATCAACTGGTGTTCTTCATCAATTTTAGAAAATTCTCAGCCATTTTTGTCTTCAAATATTGCTTCTACCCTTTTCACTCTTTTCTCCTATGGGACTCCAATTAACTGACTGTTTTGCTGTTAAACTTCGCATTTGGGTTTTTATCAAGTGGTTTTCCAGTTATAGAATTTCCATTTGAATTTTTGGTTATTTTTTATATTTTCAGTTCTCTAGTGAAATTTCTAATCCTGCCTTTTATCTTCTTGAATATAGAAGGGATTGTCATTTAAAAGTCTTTGTCTGATAAATTTGATAGCTGGAGAGCCTACAGATCTGATTCTATCTTCTGTTATTTCTATTTATTATCAATCATTTTGTCTTACATCTTTGTATACTTACTTTTCTTTTGATTGTGTTCTCATAATTGTACTACAAACTTGTTTGTGGAAAAAATGGTGAAACCAAAAGTGGGGCTACCTCTTTCCCAAAAGGATTTTTGTTGTCTCTGACAGATACCAGGGAAACCAGCAATTAAGGATCACCTTAACTCAGCTTTATAGCTTAAGATTTTAAGGGCTATTCAGATGACATGAATCTTCCTATGTCACGGTTGGTTTATTTCTGATTCACCTTTATTTCTCAGGCATAGTCCTTTGGGGTTGCACCTAAAATGTGGGGGCGTTTACTAGCTCCCCATCACTCCCCTTTGGCTCTCTCTAGAATCCAGCTCCTGTCTCTTTAGCCACATGAGGCTAAAAGCCAGGGGAGTACTGCTTAGTCCCCCTACCCTTCACCCAAGGTGAATGTCTGCTCACAGGGGAAAAGCAACCCCTACCAAATTACGTCTTTAGATTTCCATTTTCTCCTGAGTTTTGGCCTGTAACTTCTTTATTACTTCAGTAGCTCTTACAAACACTTTTTTTCCATCTCTTCTACTTATTTTCTGTAGGAGGATTGGTTTTAATTACAAGTGTGTAATTACTAGAAGCCATTAAGTGAGAGAATAGATTTGTTCTGTTTTGTCCAGTGGTTGGATGAATTCTGATGGATGGAATTTACAAACAGGTCAATTTCTACTAAACCAAAGGAATAACTTTAACAATTATTCTAAAAATAATAAAATGAGCTGCACATGAAATTGGGAGCTTTCTGTCATGTCTTAGTTAAAATGATGTTTCACCAACATTTCTTCTAGAGAATCTCTAGCAGCAGAGGAAAAGGAACTTGCATCTCTTGGGAGCATGTAGGAGGCCCATGAGATTTCTTTGCAGTTTCCTGAACCTAAGACATACCTCAACCTAACCTAGCCCAAACAGAGCTCTGGATTTCTTCCCTATTTCTGTTATGGTACCAGCAGCCACCCAAATGTTCAGTCTTTAGATCTAAGAGTAGCCTTCATTATTCTCTTTCCCTCACACTCCACATCTAATTCATTAATAAGAATTGTCAGTTCTCTTCCAAAGTCCTGGACTTGACCACTTTACTTCTCACTGTCTTTAGGACCACAGCCCTAACCCTAACCTAAGACCAAGTTTGCTAGGGCTGCCATAACAAAGCACCACAGACTGGCAATTTAAACAACAGAAATATTGTCTCAGAGTTCTAGAGACTGGAAGTCCAAGATCATGGTGTCAGCAGGCTTGGTTTCTTCTGAGGCCTCCTTCCCTGACTTGTAGATGTGGCCCCCTTGTCCCTGTGTCTCCACATGGTGTTCCTTCTGTACATGTCTGTTTCTTAATCTCCTTTTCTTTTAAGAGCACCAGTCATCTTGGATTGGGGTCTACCCCCAATGACCTCATTTTACCTTAATTACCTCTTTAAAGACCTATTGCCACATATAGTCACATTCTGCAGTTCTGGGGGTTGGAGCCTCAACATAAGAATTGTGGGGCACACAACTCAGTCCATAACAGCCACCGTCTTTTCTTGCTGCTACCACAGCTACAGCCACCTTCATTTTCTTTCAGCCTCATTCCCTCACAGTCCCAAAGCCTATCGTCCACACAGCAGCCAGAGTGATTTTTCTGAAGTGCATATTATATCACATCATTCCTGTGCTGAAAACACTACAATGGCAACCAGAATAAAATTCAAATGTAGGCACACAGACCCTATTTGACCGCACACTTGCATATCTCTCTGACCTCCCCGTCTGTCTAACATTCACTCTACATCAGCTACCCTGGCCCTCTGTTGTCTCCACAAACATTCTAATTTTGGCTTGAGGAATTTTGGCTCTGCTCTCTTTCCTGCTTGGAAAGTTCTTCCAATCTTTCATGGCTGATTTTTTTTGGTCATCTCCTCTGTAGACCTTTCTTGACGCTATAACTAAAGCAACAACACGCCCACACCCCAACCTTCTATAGGAGTCTGAAATGATAATATGTATTTTTTGTCTACATGCTCTTTACCTGCCTCACACTCTAGAATGAAAGTGCTTTGAGGACAGAAATTCTGCTTGTCT
This sequence comes from Monodon monoceros, assembly GCF_005190385.1. Taxonomy (NCBI): domain Eukaryota; kingdom Metazoa; phylum Chordata; class Mammalia; order Artiodactyla; family Monodontidae; genus Monodon; species Monodon monoceros. The sequence goes on along the minus strand of NW_021703772.1, from coordinate 101,270,454 downwards.
TGGACATTGCTGTCCCCCGTGCCTAATGCAGTACCTGCCATAGGAGATGCCCAAGAAATATTTGTTTACTTACTGATTTCAAGAATATAGGTACTCAAAATCTCTCCTTTTTCCCCTCAATATTTTAATGAAGTTAATTACTATGGGCCCTTTTTCCTCCTATAAATACACTTACTCCCTGGCATGAACTGCATATCTCTGGGGGAGCTAAATAAATTCTTACTCAAGAAGCTTGGAGTAGAGAAGTACTAGATCTGAAGTGGTAAACTGGTTTCTTCCTGTTAGCAACACTGATTACTTGGAAGTGGTTGAGACGAATGTTGAGGCTCCACCTGAATTCACTGGGAGTGTGATGATTGATTCGCAATGCCTGCCACTGACACTGTATGAAAGAACACAGGCTCATATGCTGAATGCCTATTGCTTATGGGCTAACTGGTGTCCACAGCATCCACTAATGAATTAAAGCTTTTCCTATATTCTGTCTTTAGTGGTGCTCCAGACAAAATTAAAGATCAAAATATTCTGCAAGTATGGATTCATATGATCATGGGGTTCATTTAAAATTATGCTAATTCGAGACTAAATCTTTGAGATAAGTTGACATATCCAGTCCCCTATCTACATGAAGATAAATACACTTAAACGTTCTTCATTAATGGCGAAGAATTCTAAAATATTTTCAAGAATAGAGTTTCTTCAACTTTTGCAGTAAACCCACTTAAATTTTCTGTCTTCACTTGGCTGTCACTTGGCTGGTCACAGAGTTCTTCCAAATATAAATCAGAAATCACTGTTTAGCTTTAGTACATGCCTTCATGTATAGTTTTAAATGAAAATAGAATATTATTTCTTCTCTTCATTTGTGAATTCAAAAGTTGGCACACATCCTCTGAACACCAACTCTGTGTAGGTGTGTCAGGGTGCAGAGGTGAGAGAACAGTGCTGTGCTTTCCACAAGCTCCCACCCCGATGGTGGAAAGGCAATCAGGGTCCTGTGGTAAGTTCTGTGCTGTGCTCCAGGCTACAGACACTGCTGAACTTGGCAACAGAAATCTGATTGCTCCCCAGTCTTCTGTCCTTCAGGTGAAATAGCACTGTTTCCTTTAACTTTTATCCAAAATCACATCAGCACAACTTCCTCAAACAGACCCCAAGGCCAAATTTAGCGCCGATGATACTTAACCACACCACTGGGCATACCCAACCTCAGAGACATGGAGCCAACCGCAGCCCCACGAGTCCTGACCAGGCCTAAGTGTTTTTGCCAGAAGAAATTCCTAAGACTGATTGAATGCTCAAATCTCAAGGCAGCCCTTCAAGATTTTTGCCACTGAAGATTATGTTTGCAGACCAATCAGCAAAATATAGAATGAGATTATCCTGGTGGTTTGGAAAAAGAAGAGCACATTCTTTACTGTGTAGATGAAAGCTGAGAAAACATTTGAGTGGGGCGTTTCCCATCTGAATTCTCTGGATCCTATAATTAAGGATACCTGGGAGTTTTGGAATGTTAGACATAAGTGAACAGATGCAAGCATTTTATGAAGTAGTTGGGGGAGCATTCCACATTTTTCCAATTATTTAGCAAGGCACAGTTCTTGGCCTCTTTGTATGAGCAAGATAATCAAGGCAGTCACTCACTGCCCTTTTATGTCATTACAGCGGATGTCGATGAGGGCATGCTATCTAGTGCCAAGACAGTGGCTGGCGTTTAGCTCCCAAGGATCAAGGTGGAAGCAACCTAATCTGAATCTCCTGATCAAAACAACCAAGGCTTATTTCCCAAAACCAGGGGGCCCTCTTCCAAAGGTAAAAGTCCTCCTTCACCTGTGAATGTGCTTTAGGGAAGGCTGTAGACAAAACCTCTTTTTTGTTGTCATTATTAAATAAGTCCCTAAACACAAATACATAAATAAGTAAATGCTTAAAACCATCTATTTGTATTACAGGTATACACATGTATAGATTCATTGCATTTGATCCCATTTGTCTTATTTCCCCTGTGTATTCATTTGTGTGTGTGCTTGCATTTGTACATACATGCCTGTGTGAATTTATATATTACATGTAAAACATATTTGCATATGGAAGAAGGGAATACGGGCGGCAAATCAGCTAAAGCTGCCATGGTTGATCCTTTGCCTAGCCCTCAGCTCACTCACTGTGTCCTGCCTCCACTCCCCCACACTAAACTAGGTAGGAAGTAGCCTAACCCTAAGTATGGCCTCTATGACAGTTCCCATGGGGACATTATTTTATTGAGCCTTCACATTTTCCATTTATAGGTAAGAAAATTGAGATGAGATGAGAAATGAGAAATTTTATAGCTCGGGATTTAAACACAGGAGGGTGTGTGTGTACACACATCTGTATACACATACACACTCACAGCTCTGATGTTATCATTACTGTGCTCTAATAACACTGGTTATATATCTTTTGGGATCCTCAAACAAGCCAAGCTCGAATGCTCCTCTGCCTACTTTTCATGAGGCTCCTTCTCATCTTTCTGTCCTAAATATCACTCTTCTGAGAGGCTGTCCATGACCATATTACTCAGATTTTCTTGTTTGCTTCTTTCAAATTTATTATAATTTATTATTAGTTTAGGTTTGTCTATTTGGTCCACTTGTGTACTGTTTGTCTCTAGCTCTCCCAGGAGAAGGTAAGCTCTGTGACATCTGAGGTCCCGTCTCTCATTTTCTGCTGTAGCCCCCAGGCCACAGTACAGAATGTTTGATGCCCTAGCACAGTTTTCTGGCTGGCTAGGAAACCCCACGTCACTGTTTCACCTGGTCTTGGGCACTCTATATCTGCTGCCCTGAAGGTCCTGTTTCTCTGCCCGCAGTAACTCTGCTCTGTGGTCTTTCAGTTGTGTACTGCTACCCAGTAAGAGATGCTCTGACATAAATAACCTGGCTAAAGTATGACTGGGGAATGGTGGTGTCATTCATTCATTCACTACCTCACCCACCCCTGAAAAAGTACTGTCAGCCTTTTCCGAGACAAGCCTGGTGGGGGACATTAAGGACACTAATATGAATAGCATATGGTATTTGTCCTCAATAAGTTCATGGGCTAATGGGGGAGATGCACCATGAACAGACAAAGGACTCTGGTAGAAGAAACCACAGGGTACTCTGTGGGCTCAAAGAATGGTCCCCAAATTCAGTCTGTGTGGGCAGGAAGACTCCTGGAGGAGGGATGCTGGGAGAATCTTGAAGGACCAGTAGGAGTTAGTCAGATAAAGTGGGGCTGGTCTGGGGGGTTTATGCAGAGTGATTCAGGGGAAGAAGCTCCATGTGCAAAAGCAGCAGGGCCCTTCGGGGGCTGTAAGAGGCCTGGTGTGTTGAGTGCATTGCAAAATCATAGGGGAGAGTAAGGGACAAAGATGGTCATGGGCAGGCAGCACACATTGTGAGATGGACTAAGCAATTTGGAATTCATCCTAATCACCATGGGGAATCACAGAGGATTTTAACAGGAGAATGACATAATCAGAGTAGTTTTTTAAAAGATCACCCCAGTTTATAGGGTGGAGAGGGCACAGTGCTCATTCATTTATTTCTTCATCCATCCATCCAACAATCTTTATTTAGTACCTGCCATATGACAGGCATTGTTCATTACTGGGGATGAGCAATGATGAGCAGAACAGAGTCTCTGACTCTTCAATCTCCTGGTCTAGTGGGGAGGACAAATATAGCACCAGAAATAAACAGAAAAGCACAGGTGGTGATCATGGCTATGAAGGGGAAGGACAAGGAACTGTGGGAGCATTTGACAGGGTCCAGGAGGCCACGAGGAGGAAGTGACGCTTGTGTTGACCTCTGACAGGGGGTGAGGTTAAAGTGGCCCTGCTCATTCTCCCCGTGAGAAATCCTCTGGCTTTCTCAAGAGGAACCAAGATGGTGGCTGTGGGACTGAGGGAAGGAGGCAGTCTAGACAGATGGTAGGGAGGTAGAATCAATAGGACCTGAAGACATTTGGGGTGGAGGAGAGGGAAGAAAGGGGGAGGGAGACAGAAACAAGTCACGAATGGTCCAGACATCTGACTTGGGCACTCTGTCTTGTGCTAGGAACCTCAAACGCTGAAAGGTGCAATGACTGGGCTTGTCATATCGTCCAAGCACTTCTCTTACAGACTTTATCATATTGGATTCTCACAACAGCCTTATTTGGTATCCCTCATCTATTGGGTGCCTACTCTGTCAGGTACTGTACTAAGTGCTTTCCGTGTGTTGATTCTTACATTAACCAGATGAAGCAAGGGCTCCTGGCATATCAAACCTTAGAGAAGCTGAGTAACTTGATTGGGTTCACACAGCTCATCACTTTCAGAGCCTGGATTGGAAAGCACATCTGCTGCTCTCCAGAGTGAGTGGCTGTAACCACTCTGCCATGGTGAGTTTGGGATACCTATGAGAAGGCGTTGCTTTCTCATATTTGCAATTCGTTAGAACTCTCAGTGCCTTGGCTCAAAAGGCATCATCTAGTGCTAACATTTAATGAAGTTTATTTCTCTAACCTTTATAGGCATCATTTGATTAAAACCACAAGTTTTCCCTGAGTTAATAGGACTTGCTAACAGTGAAAATGTGACCACTAAGGGAGATGAAAGCACAACTATCCTCACTATTCCCTGGTCACCTTGGGGGTTCCAGGCTCTTTCAGGAGGACACTGGCTGATCAGAAGTCCCCAGGTGTGAGCAGAATAGAGAAGGGATGGAGACTTGTGTGCTAGGAGCCTCCCAGCACTTTGCTGGGTGCCTTACCTTTGCTCCTCTCCATGGTCTTCTAGGCGTCCCTCTGAAGTGTTGGAGTCATTTCACAGTTAAGGAAGCTCCAGCCCAGACCAGTTAAAGTCTTGTGAAAACTGCATTACTAAGTGACTAGGAAGCTGGGATTTGAATCCTGGCCTGCTTGTATCCCTGCCGCAGTGGAAATGGTGTGGCAGGAGACGTGAAAGGAACCAGGAGAGTTTCGCTTGGAAAGAAAGATCCTTAGACGTTAGGGTGAAATAGAAAATAGATGTCTCCTCCCTGAGGCTCTAACAGGCAGAATTAGGACCAAGAGTAGGATTCAGATTCAGTTTCATTCAGCAAACACTAATCCTGCTGTGTACCAGGCCCTACGCCAGATGCTAGGATATCAGGAACACAAAACCAGCCTTGGCCTCTTGTAGCTCAAAGTCTGGGAGAACAGATAGACATGTGACCAGGAGCTTCCCACACGAGCCCCGCGTGCTGAGTGCACTGGCAGACACGGGGATGGAGGAAGAGGGCGTGAATACTTGTGACTGGGCTTAGCGGAGAAAACTTTACGTAGATGGGCTCTTTTACACATGGCTTCAGTGAACAAGTAGGGTCTTGACCAGTAGAGACAGAGAGGCAGGGTGTTCTGGAGAGCAGGGCAGCAAGAGCAAGGTTGCCGAGGCAGGAGACTGGACGGGGCATTTGGGAAGAGTGAGTGCTGGGCAGCATTAGCAGGTGGGTTCTATTTGGAGAAATGTCAACCTTGAGCCTGAAAATTCTAGTCTGAACTTGGATGGTGGGGGGCCTGGGACATCAAGCTTCCTGAAGTAAGAGGTGTGTGTCTTTTTTTATGATTAATTTTTATTGGAGTAGAGTTGCTTTCACAATGTTGTGTTAGTTTCTACTGTACAGCAAAGTGAATCAGCCGTACGTATACATATGTCCCCCTTTTTTTGGATTGCCTTCCGATTCAGGTCACCTGGCGTGGGATGAATTGGGAGACTGGGATTGATGTATATGCACTAATGATACTACGTATAAAATATTGATAGATAACTAATGAGAACCGACTGTATAGCTCAGGGAACTCTACTCAGTTCTCCGTAGTGACCTAAAAGAGGTGTGTGTCTTGCTTCAGGCAATCTTGAAAGAAGAACATCCAGATTTCCACAAAGATATCTATCCACTGTTGACTGCAGCTTTTTCAGATGTTGCTGATAAGGTGATTGTTGTTGAAGTTCAAGGTTTGCTACTAGAAAAATAATTCCAAACCCCATCCATCACAGAGGACCCAGGTTGGTCTCCGGATATGCACAGCCCCAGTTACTGTGCTCTTAAGTGTGAGCCTGAGATGAGAACTCAGGGATCTGAAAGTATCTCAGTCCATTGCAGATTGTCAGCTGAGTGAGTTGACAACTGGGTCAGGCTGGGAAGGGGAACCTGGGGACTCAGATGACAGGAGTGCCCTGGGAATTCCAGTCCATTTGGCATTAGCCAGATGTGAGAGGGGCAAAGGGGATGGTACCCTAACATTTCCTTTTTGATGACTGTCTTGCCCTGTGTATTTACGGAGAAACAAGCACTAACATGTTTTGGCATTTTTTTTTCAAACATTTGACTCTTGATTGCAAACAATTGTAACAGGCCTCTTAACTGCTTAGTTAATGTCCTTAGTGCAAAAGAATGGAGGTTGTTAGAATTATTATTATTTTTTACCATCCCCCTCCAACCCACCTCTAGTGCTTTTCAAATTGTTGAAGAAAGACAATTGCTGGTCTTCAAATTGAAGTGCATGGAAGAATGTCTTGGGAGAAACAACATTCAAGAGGTGAACGATTACCGTACATTTAAGTGCTTGAGCCCATCCATCTTTTAGGGCAGAAGTCTTTAATCAGTACCAGTGATTACAGGGATAATGTCAAGATAAAAATCATACGCATTCTAGCATTTAAAAAAATTCTCTGCCTTAAGTCACTAATGGTAGCTTATATTATTAGCACAGAGATCATTCTCAAGGCCTAATGGGCCCTGGCTGGTTCCTCTCTTGGCAGGCCTAGGGCACTGGGCTCACTTTGTAATTTCACCTTTGGCTTGGAGTCTGTCTGTGTCTCCACAGGCACATTGATTTGAAAGCAATCAGCTGACTTCATCCTTAGAAGTGACTGTTAGCAAGAGGCCACGTGCCAGTTATTTTCAAGATAACCAGTTGGTTGACTGGAGTCAGAAGTTGCAGCAAAGTGGGTTGAGTGTGTAGCTGCCAGATGAGTTTCCCTTTTGGGATTTGCTCTGTAGTGGGATATTGCTCTTATATTTGTGTATCTTATGTTTCAGGGTCCCTGGTCCGTTGTTATTTACAAAATGCTTTCCCATCCTGGAATTCATGCGTTTCGTGAACATTTGTTGAGAGCTTATTATGTAGCGGCTCTGTGCTAGGTACTGAAATGCATATGAGGGCACGAGGCACAGTCCCTCCCTAATGAAGCTTACAGTACAAGCATTCATTCATTCATCATTCGTTCCTACATTCAGCACATGTTTACAGGATATCTACCGTGAAGGCCATTGATACAGGTGCTGGGGCTGCAACAGAGCAAAGCTCCTCCTCTCAGGCTGCTTGCTTTTGGAAAGAGATGTGGAAAACTATACTTTGTCAGGTGTTGATGAGAACGACCAAGAACAATAAAACTGGGGATTTGGGCATTTTAAATCAAATGATTGTATTTCTTACCTTCTTTGGGTGAGATTAGTAAACCCATCCTAAGGATGCAAATGGCAAGGCTCAGGATGCACATCATGGCCCGGTCTGGCAGGGAGCTGCCCCCAGAGGTAATGCTGGTCACAGGGCTGTGCCACCCCGGTCTTCAGCTCTCTGTGCTGGTACCTTGACTTTCACAGCACCCCTCTGCTTTCCACTTGGGGTTCTTCCAAAATGGGGAGACGTTCCCTTTATGCAATCTCACACTAAAACCCATCCCCTACCTTCAGTCATTCCCCCAGAACTTGACTCTCTTTCAAGGGTTTGATGTATTTGTTTTTAAAGAAAGGGTGACTTAAGAGTGTCACTTCTGCTCTTAATTTTAATATCCTCCTTTCTCTCCCAGGAGGGAAACCAGCTACAGAAAAAAGCTCCAAAGAACTATCACTGATTAGTTGGGAACAAACTGTGAGTCCTCCGATCAGCCTCAGGGGTCTAGGTATGCCACGCACTGCCCACGGGACTTGTTTTCCTCCCTCCCGTTTTTCCTTTTCCAGAATTTCCCATAGCTGTAAAGTCATCGTAACAATAGCACCCTCAGCCACCTGCCTGGGTTGTAGTGAAGATCACCTAAGAGAATGGCTACAGGAGTCCTTCATGAACTCACCCCTTGGACAAAGGCCCACAGGGATGAAAATGGCCACCGGGTGTAGCAGGCAGAGCACACAGTCTGGAGTTTGGGGGCCTGGGTGGGACCCCAGCACACCAGCTCCTGAGCCTCGCTCAGGTATTTACTCCTCCAAGCTTGTTTGCTCGTGTCACCACAGAGCCTGCAATGGTGGATGGCTGCCTGGCCGAGGAACGGGGCAGCAATGCCTTCACCATAAGGCAGAAGATTGAATAAAATTGTGCCCAGCCCATGTTTTCTAAACCCCAGGAATCTGTGAGCACCTTCATAACATTTGTCACATCAGCACTTTAAATGTTTTCATTTACATTTGTACTTTAGCCATGGCTAAATAATAAAGGCCACAAAATCACAGGTTTTATTTCATGGATGTCTTCATATACATTAGAATGGATATGTAATCGTTAAAATATGTAATTCCTAAAATACTTGCGAGCACGCCCAGTGCCATGTGGGCCTTTGTCAGGTGAGCACGTTGGAGGTCCCCTTCTTGATCCTTTCATGGGCTTTAATTGCCAGCATATTTTCAGGGAGCTTCAAAGTCTGATATTGTCCTTTCACAGATGTCATCTCATTTGATCCTTATAATATTCACAGTGGAGAACAAGACTAAAATTATTTTCTCTCGTTTATGGCAGAAAGGGCTTAGAGAGAGGAAATAATTTGCCTGGAGTCACGCAGCTTATTAGATGAGAGCGAAGAGGAGAACCCAGGTCTCTGGACTCCCAGCCCAGAGTGACTTCCTCCTTTGTCTTGTATGTCCTTGCTCCTCCCAGAGTCCTGGGCCACCCACCCACTGTTTCCTCCTCCCCTCCAGACCTGGCTGAGACCTCAGAAGGCTGTCTGGACTCTCAGAGCTCAGCTGTAAATATTGGAGAGGGGTTTTCTTATCTGAGAGTCACTTCTCACTCATCCAGCTGCCAGCAGCCTAAGCATCCATCAACTTGCAGATTGTAAATCAGTGCCCAACTCGACAGCAAATCTGTGAGCCTGAGCTGGAGCCCAAACAGGCACCAGCCCCTGCCTGGGGAATTGCAGAGAGAACTTTGGGGTTGAGCCCAGACAACAGCTACCCTGTTTAAGGGATGCTTTGGGCCCAGACACATTGTCCTGCCTCCAATGGAGAAAGACCAAAAGGAGAGAGCCAGGGGCTCCAAACCCAGGCCACAGAACCCCAGTCTGAGTCACACTGGGAGAGAGAGGAGGGAAGCCCTGTTCTAAGCTTGATGGTTTACCTGCCCAAGCACATCAGCTCCACATCCAGAGAATCAGGAAAAGGAGGATACAGACACCTATGTCAAAGCTTTAAGGGCTGCTTGAGACTCATGCTCAGAGAGGGGATCCCTGTCTGCACCCTAATCCCACAAAAAACTCCAAAACCAACTTGGAAAGCCCACCTTCTTGTTGGGATTGAGAAAGACAGATTATAACTAAAGAAAAAAATATAAGCAAATATTTCTATATTTCCTGGAATTGGTTAAAATATATAACAAAGCCTGTAAGGCCTTCCAGGATGGGGTCCCTGCCCAGCCCCCCAGTCCTGACCCTTTTCATTCCCACCTGGAACATTCCTGCCCCACCAACCACATGGTCTCCTAGACAGGCCTGATGTCCTCAGCCTCTGGGCTTTTGCACTGAGTACACCTCTGCCAGGGGCATCTTTTCTCCTATTTCCACCCAATTCCTACTCACCCTTCAAGACTGTTCCTTCACCAGTTCATTGATTAACTCAATCAAACATATAAACCAATAGATGAAATAAATCTCAGGGGTTAGCCTAGCCATAGATGAATAGTGCTCATGGCAAGCACGTTGGCAGGGCCAGTTAGGGAGGTCAGAATAACTGGACTTGAAATCACACTGCGCACCCTCCCACCTTCTCTAGCAGCCCTCATCTGTCTGTTAGCTTGATCCCCCAGCTCGTGCTGAGACCCTCTCTTTCCTCCCTACTCATCAGGCTCTTATTGAACCTTCAGGGCTCAGTCCTACCAGGAGCCCCCCATATCACCAGGCTTGTTGGGGGGGCTGACAGCTGAACTCCAAAGTGCTTGTTTACACCTTGCAATTTTGGGGGTTTTCATAAGTTCCTGTTTGTCTCACCAAATAGACTTTAAGTTCTTCAAATGGGCCTTCATCTTTCACTCTCCTTGTTCACCTCCCCCCATCCTTTGACCTAACTTCCAGCATCCTGCCCTGCGTGGCAGGGCAGGGTCAAAAATATTTTAGGGATGACTCATGTATTCTCCAGGGCTGATCATCTCATTTGTTTAATATGCACACCCTTGGCGCCCATATTTTGTCAAAGAATGAGAACCCTTTCAACAACAGTGTTTTAGTCCACTTGAAATGGCTCAAGTTAATCCTATAGCATCTGGGATTATTTCCCCCAGGAGCTCAAAAGTAATACAGTGATAAATATAAATAATTCTTCTCTTCTTTTTGTTTCTCGTATGCCATTCCACTATTTCATAGCTCCATGTTGCAAGTTGGCCAAGGACACAAGGAGTTAATTTTAGCTGGACAGAGAAAGGAATAGCCCAGGCACGGCACTGTGGCTGATAGAGAGCAATCCTAGAACTAGAGCAGTGAGGGAGGGTGGGTTGGCAGGTGAATTTCAGAAAGGAGGGTCTCCTTCCTCACCTCTGACTGACACCCGCATCATGACCACAGGCAATTCGGCATGACTGAACAATCGAAAATCTCTTATCTTACACAGTTCTTCCGTTCTCATTGGCAATTATTACTGATGGCTGGGCATGCTGATGTCTTGGCAGAGTGGGGCCTTCCTGCTGGGGAGAGGGGTTTTGAGTTTTATGTCCCAATGTGACTTTGATGGAGTCGGACAAATTTCTCAGGCTTGGTGGACCTTCGCCCAGGCTGGAAATCTCCCCTGGGCAGTAGAAAACATCTGAGACACCCAGAACCTAAATGGGGTATTTTTGCTTTACGAATCCCCAAATCTCTGGGGACTGCAGCCAAAAGAGTCTGAGGAAGGCAGAGCTGGGGTTCAGTCTCCAAGGCCCTAAGTGGTAACTATGGAGTCCCTCAACTTAGGGAGTTAGGATGTGGTGTCCAAGCCCTTTGCTAGGTTGGACCAGGCCCAGTACAAGCTTCCCTGAGTTGAGGAAATGCAGAGGGTGAGTTAGCCTGGGCTCTACTACTGGGAAAGTTCTATCCTGGGGCTGTGCCTTTAAAGAAGATCACATACTATCTGCGGTTAGGTGGCCTGGAGAGACAGGTTCAGAAGGAAGACAAGAATGGGAATCATGGTAGTAGCTGGAAGCGAATGTCAGTGGAGGGATTAAGTCTGGGGCAGAACTGAAGGGATCTAGAAAATGGGCAGTGATTCCAGAGTCAGGACAAAGCAGGGCATCTGGAAGTTAATGCCATGAAGGCTGGTCATCTATTATCATCTCCATGTTACATGTATACCTGGAGTGTAGACTCAGACAGACTTTCCCAGGGACTGGGCTCGACACCTGGCTTAGAAACCAGGACCTAGCAGGTACCCAACCACATGGCCCCGAGGAATGACATTTGTAATCTCAGAGCTCAGGAATAATTGTCAGAGAAACACTTCAAGTTGCTGGAAGCCTACCTCTGTCCTAGCCGGTCATTCCTGCTCGGATGTCATGTTAAGCTTCTTGGGCTCTAAGTAGAGATGTCTGATAGAGTCTTTCCCTTCCCCAGTCCTTGGCCCAAATTCCTTATAAGATTTGTTGCAATGGAATCCTCTTTATAGGCCAAGGATGCAAGCTGTTATTCAGTATGTATGATGTGTCAAACACTGAGCCTGCTTTGAGTTTGTAAGAACAGTCTTACAGCCAAATGAAGGGGAAGGAGACTGCTATGCATGTGGGCTTTGAACCCCAGAGGTAATCAAGAGGAAACATGATTCAAGTATGTGCAGAGAGGAGCGGATGCCTGTGTAGGGCTTTGAAGGATGAATAGGAGTTCTCCAGGTAGATAGGGGAAGGGAGTGCATGACAGAAAGAAGGAATAGCTTATGTAAAAGTACAGAGGCTAAGTTCCTTGATGTGTTCAGGGAACTGGAAGGGAGGGTCAGGTCATAAAGCTCTCATGTGCCCTGGTAAGGGTTTTGGACTCAATCTTGTAGATGATGGGGAGCCACTGAAAGGTTTTAATGAGAGTGTTTACACAGTCATACATTTAACAAAGACAGCTTGAAATGAAGAAACTTTCTTAAGCGGAACACAATTAGAGCAGGAAGAGGTCTGGATCCGCAGCCAGGGAAGGCAGACTCTGCTCACTCAGCCAGTTGATGGCATGATCCACAGTCACTCATTTCCCCTCCAGGTCTTTGCAGTCACATCAGCCAAAGCCCTTCTGAAATATAGTTTTGTAAGCAGAGCATCAATGTAAGATAATGGATACAAAAGCTCTTCGGGAAAAAAAATGAAGTATAAATGTAAGATGCAGCCATCCTGTTATTATTTTCTGCCTGAGCTCTTAAGAAAAATAGCAAACCTATAGGCTCTGAGGGCCCATCCTGCCACCCAGGAAGGCTTAGGCACACAGCTTCTCAAGATGCGCTGTGGAAAATGGAGAGCCACATCAGCTGGTTACGGGTGTGCCAAATCGGTTCAACTAGGGTGTCGGACTGTCTGGTGCCCTCCCAGCTGGGGAAGAGATTTGTTGGGGTTTTGAGGCTTAGCAATAGCTTCTCCCCTCCCAGGTCCCGCCCTCCAGCAAGGCCCCAAGGAATCACCACAGGCAGGCTAATCTCCGAGAGGCTCCAGTGACGGTGAGGGGCAAATTGATCATTGACTGACAGGTCCCCAAGCCAGCTTGGAACGCCTGCTTGGGGTGAACTGGCAGTGCTTTCTGCTCTCCGGAGTTCATGGGAATTTGCTGTTCTTGTACAAACAGCCTCCCATGCGTGCAGGCTGGAGAGGCAGGGGCTCAGCGTGCTCAGAACACAGGGAAAACCCTCAGATGCCTGGAAGAGCAAAAGACTGCTCTGAGGTGTCCTCTGCTCCTTCCTCAGCACCCCAGACTCACACTAGCTGTTCTATTTTCAATTGCTACCAAGCAATCAGCTTTGGACAGATTTTGGAGACTCGATTCTGTCACCAACAAGCTGTGCTACCACAGGGCATTCTGCTTTCCTTTTCAGTGTCTCGGTCTCCTTATCTGAAAACGAGACTAGATAATTCTGGAGATTGCTGGCATCGACAGAGTGGTAAAAGGAAAAGACCTTAGCTTTGAAGTCAGCAGATGGGGATTTAAACCCAGCTCTGTGGCTCCCTGGTTGTCTGATCTTGAGGAAGCTGGTCTCTCTCATCTCCGCGGTGCCTGGCATTGTGTAACTTCTCCATGTAATAATAAATATGAATGTAATAATAAATATTTATTAATAATAAATAATAAATATGAATAATAAATATACTTAGGCATAACCGTGTTCCTGATATGCAAGCATTAGTCAACACAAGCACATCATTAGAACAGTTTCAGGGCAATAGGCTCCAAGTGACAAAAATTTCATGATTCTGCTGGGCAGCTGTGGTTTGCAGTGTTGCCCTCAGAAAGGCCCTCAGGAGCCTCTGGAGTGCTAGCCCCCAGCCCGACCCCATTATAAGCCACAGAGATCTGCCATGGTTTCCTCTAGCAAGGCAGGTGCAATCCCTGAGGTCCTGATGCATGGGCCAGTGGGCTGGGATAAATTCCCCATGGTACCAGGGGAAAACCACTTGGATCCTGTTTTGAGATAGGACTGGGCAGGAACCTGAGCCCATGGCTGAAAGAATCAGCCCAGCTGGCTCCCCAGGTGGGGCTCAGGGGAAACCTTTGTCACCGGGTGGTTGAGAGCAGCTTCTGACTCAGCAGTGCAAATGACTGGACCAGGATCCTCCAGGTCCCCAAGGAGCAGCTGTCACCACAGATCCTGTACCTGGGCCCAGATCTGTCCACTTGGACGTGGACACCATGCACTTCCATCTGTATTCTCTGGGCTGCTCCTGTATTAGAAATCCTGAAGAAAAAATAGAAACACATTGGAGAAGCAGCAGCATCAATAATTGACAAGAATAAAGCAATGCAGGCACACATGTATACAAGGAGATGCAGTGCAGCTGTTAAAAGTGATTTGTGTGAAGAGTTTTCCATAAGATCTGAAGGTATGTGTCTTACAACGTCAAATAAAAACTGGTATATCCACCTGATTGCAAATAAGTAAACTATAGGCTTAGGAAAAACAATCCTCGAAGAAATCAATCACTGGACTCTAGGTGGTCCTTGTTGGCTTTCTACTTTGATGTCTTTTCAAATGTTCTACCGGGTGCATATCGTATTTTCAAATGAAAAAAAAAAATTAAACCAGAATTTCTTTGCCATCATGCTGAGACAAGCAAGCTGGAGTGCTTTATCTGCAGGTTTAAACTGGGCAGCAGCTTGATCATTTCAACATGATGGCAAGAAGATTCTGAACCATGCAAATGCCAGGAGAAGAGCCAAAAGACAGAAATTTCACCACCACACGGAGCACGGAATGTCACACAAATGCCTTTTGTTCTTGGAGCCTCCATCCAGAGCACAAATAACAACAACCCACACAATAGTACATAAGTTAGAATACAAGTTAACGTGGCTTAAACTTGGTGTTGTTATATTTACAAACCTACAGGGATTTTTATATTCTTTCAAATAGATGCTGATCCTGCAGAAAACTCTCTTAGATGGGCAGTACATTTATGCTCACATTGTTGTTACAGCTCAGAAAAATCTTTGTCTCCTCTTTGGAATTGTCCTGGGATCCACAGCTCAGGTTTATGGATGTGGTCAAAGCTGCCACATCTTTGCCTTTTCAAGATGGATTATGATTTTCCAAAACCTGTTTGGGAACTCTGTCTATCCTTAAACTGGGCCATTACCTTGGGAAACATTTTCGGGTAAAAGTGAAACGCGACTAGAAAAGACCAGAAACAGAAATGACCTGCCTAGGAAGATGCTGCCGACAAGACTGGCACCAAGACCTCCTGTGGGACTGCAGCTCTGGAATAATTGCAGTCTCTGCAGAGGACTACTTTGGGGGCCAACATTCATTGTTATGTATGATTTTGCATGTGTCTGTAGGAAAACATTAAACATTTAAATACTGATGGAAAGTTTACCCCCATGTAAGTTTGAACCAGAAAATGAAGCACAGCCCCTGCTTGCCTTCAAGGGGCTCCCCAAATCTGTCTCTTTGCCATCCCTTCTTGCATATCTATCTATCTATCTATATCAATATCTATATCTATCTATCTATCTATATATATACACACACACACATATATATATTTTTGGTACACATATTTCAATATGGGTATCTGGAAGAGACATGGGAAACAGCCCATGCTCAGTGCATTAGCATTTTTATAATGAGTGGGGAAGGGACCCTAGGGCAAAAGGTCAACTCTTGGACAAGAGCAAGATGAATCTTTTCTCTCTGTCCCTCTGCTGCCTGAATCACCTGGAAGCAGACAGACCTGGACTTTGTTACAGGTAAATAATTACAGTTGTATCTGCCATAAATATCTCGCTGAAGGGGCCATTGCAAAAATTGAGATTGTATCTCCAAGCAACTGTCAAATGGCTAGAATAAATTCAGAGGACTTGAAATACTGATGTACAGTTTCTATCATAGATATCTCTTGGTCTAGACTTTCAGACTGCATCTTGACAGAACACCTAGGATGGCTGAGAAATTAAGGAGTCAGGAACAAAAAAATTACATAGTGTTGGTGTTCTGTGGTGTGTGTCTTCTTTATCTGTGGCCTTGGCAAACAGGAAGTCCTTGTGAATTGGGGGGCTTGAACAGAAATGTTAAAGGCACAGATCCCTGGGAATTAAAAAAGCCAGGGAGGTAATAAATCTTAGGCCAAAATGGAAAGCCTGAAGAGGTCAGTGAGCTACAGCCAACCTAATATCTGTACTTCTCAGGGCCGCAATAAATCTGACACTACTCCTTCTTGGCTCAGCTGGCTTCTGTGCAGCCGGCAGATCAAAGCCTCCCCCAGGACACTCTGCAATCACCTGTTTCTCATTGGCCTGGTGGGTGAGGCAGGCAGGATGGGGAAGGAAGGATGGGGCTGTCCCCTCCTTCTCAGCACCATCTGGGGGCCATATTTAAACACCCACAACCTGGGGTTTAGGGAGAGGATCCTGGGGGAACTAGAAGGTACTGCCCTAAATTGGAAGAAGTGAAGGATAAGCTGCAGAAAGGAGTGGCAGTGAAGCAGACAAAGGTTTTCTATAGGGGGATGCTGTCTTGTTTGGGCCTAAAGGGAGGAAGACCATCTTTGAGCTCTCTGAATTTGATCACTTGTCAATTTCAATTCAGCTGGATCTTTGTCTTACACATTCCCCCTAAATTATTCATTTTTTTCTCCAAAAATACTTAGTAAAGTGCCCATTTATTTATTTATTTGTGTCAAAAACTATGGCACACATCTTACTCACCTTATCACTAACTCTCCTAACAGCCCTGCGAAGGAGATATTATTATTTTTTTTCTTCAGATGAGGAACCTGAGGCTCAGGGCAGTTAAGCACCCTGGCTAAGGTCATGCAACTAGCAGGTAGCAGAGTCAGGGTTTGAATCCAAGGCTCCGAGACTGAAAACTCCTCACAATTCCTATTCTGCCACAGTATATCTACTGTGATCAGGGTACCACTAAATCCTGCAGAGGATGTAAAAATAAAGCAGAAGAAGATCCTAGTTTTTTAAAAAATGCCCTGAAGGTTGAGATCTGACATATCTATAAATAACAGTGATACAAAATAGTGTGTGATAAATGCCTTGTGAGAGGTACGGATGAAATATGAAGGGATTCGGAGGAGGTAGCGATTGCTTCTGAGTAGCGTGGGCGCTTGTATTGGATCCCGAAACATCAGTAGGATTTGGGCCTCTGGCTCTAAAGGGAACGATATTGCAGCAGAGAAAATGGCTGTGGAGAGGCCCCAGCCAGCAAAGCATGGAGGACATGCGGAGACTTCAAATAGTTGAGTTTGGAATAAGCTACCCCGAGAGGGGTATTATAGGGAGATGAACTTGGAAAAACCTGTAGTTTAAGGGTGTGTATGTCTTCTAATACCTGATAGAGTTTGGACATGTTTTTCCTGTAAGCAAAGGAGAGCTATTGGAGATTTTTAAGCCTGTGATTTAGAAAGCTTATTTTTTGTGACAGTGTGGAAGACAAATCGGAGAAGACAGAAAGGATGCAGAGAGATGAGTGGGAGGCTCTTGTAATAATCCAGGTTTTGAGGATCCCACCCTTGAAGACTGTTTGACTTCTATATATTTTTGGCTTTGTTGTTGGGGGAAGATCAACTTCTTTTTTTTTGTTTTGTTTTGAACTTTTATCAAATGTCCTTTTCTTAAGTGAAGAATAGTTGCCGTATGATATTATATAGGTTACAGGTGTACAATCTAGTGATTCACAATTTTTAAAGGTTATATTCCATTTACAGTTTTTATAGAATATTGGCTACATTCCCCATGTTGTAAAATATATCCTTGTAGCTGATTTTTTACCTAATATAATAGTTTGTACCTCTTAAGCCTTTGCCCCTATTGTGCCCCACCTCACCTCCCTCTCCCCACTGGTAACCACTAGTTTGTCCTCTACATCTGCTTCGATTTTGTTATAACCACTAGTGTGCTGTATTTTTTAGATTCCACATATAGGTGCTATCATACAGTATTTCTCTTTCTTCATCTGACATACTTTACTTAGCGTAATGCCCTCCAAGGCCATCCATGTTGATATAAATGGCAAAATTTCATTCTTTTTTATGTCTGAGTAATATTCCATTGTATATATGTATCACAGAAGATCAACTTCTTAATGTCCATCAACAGAAGTGTTGTGAAGTCTTAGGTGTTCTGTGTCACATGCTGTGACTCATTCTCTAGAGGTGAGCAAGTCTCTGGAGGCTGAGTCAGCACCCAGGGGTGATTAGATTGTGAATAAAGTCAGAGATCCTTCCTGGTTTTCTCTACAGGCTCTTCCATATATCCTGTCATTTCTAGACCAGCACTTCCACCAGCGTGTCCTTTTTCAAGGATTTGGAATTCCCCTCCAAGAATCTATTGATGCTCTGGGGAGAGGAGCACAGGATACACAGGAAGCAGAGGGGGTGGGAGTCAGAACACCAGATTCCAGGCTCTGTCCTGGCCCTAAACTTTGGACCAACCACTCTACCTCTTTGGATTCAGTTTTACCATCTCGCAAACATGGAGAATATAATTCTTGGTTCACCTAAGGTTGGATTGGATTATATAGTACAGATTGCATGGGCTATTGGCTTTCAGATACCCCAGTCCTAAAAGCTCCAGACTTCTTTGGAGATGCTTCAGATACTGCCCACAGATAAGCACAGTCCGAACAGATCCCCATGAATCCATTGTATCAGTACATATTTAGCTTCTGCTGCAAATATGTCATGCATGAATTAATGACTAAACCCCTGGTGTTGAAAAAAGAGATTCATTTGGGAATCGGGAGACGTAAAAGAGAATCCAGGATCTACGTTAAATAATGAGATCTTCAGCAAGCCTTTTATCCTCACCTGGAGCTTCTGCTTCTTTGTATTTCGCATGCTTGGTTTTTTTTTTTTTTTTTGCGGTACGCGGGCCTCTCACTGTTGTGGCCTCTCCCATTGCAGAGCACAGGCTCCTGACGCGCAGGCTCAGCGGCCATGGCTCACGGGCCCAGCCGCTCCGGGGGCATGTGGGATCTTCCCGGACCGGGGTACGAACCCGTGTCCCCTGCATCGGCAGGTGGACTCTCAACCACTGCGCCACCAGGGAAGCCCGCATGCTTGGTTTTGAACAGATGATCTGTGTCCCTTCCAGTGGTGAGGCTATATTTCTCCATTATGTGAGGATTAGAGGAATTTAAATAAAACGTATTGTGACGATGCTTTAATGAAAGCTTAGAAAGCAAGACCCTGTATCACATCAGCTATGCCGACTATGATCAGATACAGGGAGTCAGGCCTGGAACCATCAAGACAAAATATATGCATTTTACTCTTAGGAAGGCCACCTAAACCCTCACTCAGTGCTTACTAATTCTTAGTTTATGTACAATTCTAACATGGTTGGTGATTTGATGTTACAGTCTGCGGCAGAAAACCGGTGGCAGGGAAGGGACAGCTGGCAAACGTCATGTACTTATGAAGCAGTGCTAAGTGACAGCTTAGGACTGCTGGAGCTGGAGCAAGAAGTCAAAGGCACTTGAAGATAGGAATTGTTGATCCTAGGGGGGAGGTTTTTTTTTTTACACAATCTAACTACATCTATCTCCCTCTATGGCAGGAGTTAAGCTCATGTGACATCCAGAGGAATCCAAGACAGTTACGAAATTGGCTCCCAAGCTAGGGTAGATGAGCTAGTAAAGAAGCAAGAGCAAGGGATACACCAAATAATTGTTTTAAAACCCAACCTGTCAAATCCGAGGTCTGAGGGAAAAACTGACTTCAGAAAAACATGAAGTAAAAAGCGCGTTGAGAGTCAAGAGATCCAAGATTAAGAAGATTGTTCAGGTGGTTCAATTAGACACATTAACTGATGTTCCAGTAATGACCCTGGGTCATTCTGATAAAAAGAATGTATGTCCCTCTACTGAAGGAAACACGGACACGCGTAATTTCCCTGGGAAGCTTTCCAACCAACAGTGAATTTGGGATGGAGGGATTGGGGATTCAATCTTTGGTTCTTAAAGGATTAAGATTCAGTTACTTGGAAATCTCCTTATCTAAATCACCCCAAATATCAGGCCCTCTCCTGGCTGTTCTTCTTCTTCTAGGGATACATGGATTCCAGGGGTGTCTTGGAGAATGTGTCCCCATGGAGCCCTGAGGGAAGCCATGCCCAGAGTGCCAGGGCATCTGAGGCAGGCTTCAGTGCTGTCAAGCGCCCTATTCACCTCTATTTTGTGCTGCTTTGGGAAGATACACAGAGAGAAAGCCTGACGGAAAACCCCAGCTGCCTCGTGCCAGACAGTATCTCCTTACTTCCTTTCCCTGCCACCTCACTGCTATAGCTAGTAATTTGCAACAACTATTGTGGATCTGGTGACCTGGGTCGTGGGGTGACAGGGGCGGGCAGGAGCCTGGGCCTGGAAGCCTTCGTGAAAGGCCAAGGAAACCCTGGTTTGGATCCCTATTCCCTGTGGTTAAACTGTCCTCAGATGAGCGTCTGTAAAAGCAGAGAGGCATTCCAGACTGTGACCGGGAGGAAGCCGGAGACCACTTCACAGACGCAGTGCAGGGACGGAGCAGTTGGAAGACTCTTAAGGGAAAAATTTGGCTGCTCCTGCCATGTTAGCACTCAGGGCACCTGCGAATGTCAAATGTGAACAGTCTCTAAATCTGAGGTCTCCCTGCGGGCACTGTGCTCATCTGTGGGACTTACCCCATGTTCCTCCAGACCCTTGCAAAGGGAGGAGGGAACTAAAATGTGCCAAGCACTATGCTAAGTCCTTTACTTGCATTTGTTCCCTGAGTCCTGCTGACAGCTCTATGAAGTGAGGAAGTGCTAGACCCACTTCACACACAGTGGCACTGAAGCTCAGAATGGTTAAGCCGTTTTCCTGATGTAACCTTCCTAGTGCGACAGCTGAGGGTTTCAAATCAGATGCGCCCAATACTGCCACGCTCTCTGCTTCTTTCCCTACACAGGTTTCCTAGAGGACGTCTCTCCAAGCCGTTGGAGAACAGAACTCTTCCATCCTGGACCAGCATTTCCTGGGAACTTGTTAAGAATGCAAATTTTGGGGTCCCACCCCAGACCTACTGAATGCGAAACTCTGGGGAGGGTGATCCAACAGTCTGTGTTTCAGTGAAGCTGCCGGGTGATTCTGATTCCAGCTAAAGTTTCAGAGCCCCTGCTCTAAGGCCTTGCTAGTCAAAGTATAGTCCCAGGACCAGCAGCAAGGAATCACCAGGGAGCTTGTGAGAAGTGCAGAATCTCAGGCCGCCTCCTGGATCCTGGATCTGAGTCTGCATTTCAACAGGATTCCCGGGGACTTGAGGGTACATCACATTTGGAGAAGGGCCTGACTGTTGGTTGAAGGTACTGCTGAGTCCGCACTGTGGTCCAACCAGGTTCTCCTGAAGTCCCAGGAATAGACTGTTACCACCCCCAGATGGAGCAGACAAATAGAGATGGGCGAGCAGGGCGGGGCTAGACTGTGAGTGGCGGGCCAGGTCCAGAACCTTGATGTTCTATTTACAGCAGGTTAGAGCGTCTGGAAGAGACCACACCATCTGATGACTTCTGTGAAATGCTCCCTGGAGGACAGGGATGTAAAGACTTTCTTCTTCCCTACCAAACTGACAAATACATAGTAGGTGCTGGGCTGTGTGTGCTGAGAAGGATTCTCTATCTGTGTCTGGGCTTAGTGGTGGTGAGTCCTGGGATCAATTAGCAATGTCTGTCATAGGTGTGGGATGGGGCAGTGGTGACACACATGGTGTAATGGTGTACGAGAGTAGAAGGGCAGGGGTTGGAGAGTTTGAGCAGATTCAGAACAACTAAGAAGTTTGGTAAATGTAATTGCAGATATGCTTTTCTCTTTACAGAGTTTGTAGGCAAATTCTTCTATATCCTTTGTTAAAAACCTAACTACCATTTTAAAAAGATTTAAATGAATCTGGTAAAAAAAAATGCAAGCAGTACACAAGGTATATAAACCCTCCTCTCCTGACAATCGCTCTCAACAGTTTCTGGGATATCCTTCCAGAGATACTTTTATGTACACACACAAACACAGACACACACTCACTTCACTTAATTTATTTGGAGTTTGGATCACTTGAATCATTATTTTCCAGTGTTGCATAGTACTTCATTATTTGGATGCACCATAATTTATTTAGCTAGTCCTTCATTAATGGGCATTTTGATTGTTTCTGATATCTTAACTACCATGAATTACACTGCAAAGAACACCCTTGTGTACATGTGTTTGTTCCCAAGTGTGATTATTTCTGTAGAATTGATGATCCAAGGGAACGTGCTAACATTGATACATTACTACTATCTAATCCTTAGACTTTTTATTTTTTAGAAAACTATTTTTTATTTCGTTATTTTAATTTTTAAAAAAATTATTGGTGTGCTTCCCTGGTGGTGCAGTGGTAGAGAGTCCGCCTGCCAATGCAGGGGACACGGGTTCATGCCCTGGTCCAGGAAGATCCCGCATGCCGCGGAGCGGCTGGGCCCGTGAGCCATGGCCGCTGAGCCTGCGTGTCCGGAGCCTGTGCTCCGCAACGGGAGAGGCCACAACAGTGAGAGGCCCGCGTACCACCCGCAAAAAAAAAAAAAAAAAAATTTATTGGAGCATAGTTGATTTACAATGCTGTTACTTTCTGCTGTACAGAAAAATGAATCAGTTATACATATACATATAGCCACTCTTTTTAAGATTCTTTTCCCATATAGGCCATTACAGAGTATAGGCCAAGTAGAGTTTCCTGTGCTGTACAGTAGGTCCTTATTAGTTATCTATTTTATATATAGTAGTGTGTATATGTCAAATATCCCAATTTATCCCTCCCCCCATTTCCCCGCTGGTAACCATAAGATTGTTTTCTACATCTGTGACTCTATTTCTGTTTAGTAAATAAGTTCTTTTGTACCATTTTTTAAAATTCCACATATATGCAATATCATACGATACTTGTCCTTCTCTGTCTGACTTACTTCACTCAGTATGACTATCTTTAGGTCCATCCATGTTGCTGCAAATGTCATTATTTTGTGCTTTTTATGGCTGAGTAATATTCAATTGTATATATGTAGCACATCTTTCTTATCCATTCCTCTGTCGATGGACATTCAGGTTCCATGTCCTGGCACTGAACAGCACTGAAATGAACACTGGGGTACATGTATCCTTTCAAACCATGTTTTTTCCCCAGATATATGTGCAGGAGTGGGATTGCTGGATCATATGGTAGCTCTATTATTAGTTTTTTAAGGAGCCTCCATACTGTTCTCCATAGTGGCTGTACCAGTTTACATTCCCACCAACAGTGTAGGAGGGTTCCCTTTTCTCCACACCCTCTCCAGCATTTATTGTTTCTAGATTTTTTGATGATGGCCATTCTGACCAGTGTGTGGTGATACCTCATCGTAGTTTTGATTTACATTTCTCTAATAATTAGTGATGTTAAGCATCTTTTCATGTGCTTTTTGGTCATCTGTATGTATTCTTTGGAGAAATGTCTATTTAGATCTTCCTCCCATTTTTGATTGGGTTGTTTGTTTTTCTGTTATTGAGCTGCATGAGCTGTTTGTATATTTTGGAAATTAATCCCTTGTCAATCTCCTTGCTTGCAAATATTTTCTCCCATTCTGTGGGCTATCTTTCTTCTTGTTTACAGTTTCCTTTGCTGTGAAAAAGGCTTTAAGTTTAATTAGATCCCATTTGTTCATTTTTGTTTTTATTTTTACTACTCTAGGAGATGGGTCAAAACAGTATGGTACTGGCACAAGAACAGAAATATAGATCAATGGAACAAGATAGAAATTCCAGAGGTAAACCCACGCACCTATGGTCAACTAATCTATGACAAAGGAGGTGAGAATATACAATGAAGAAAAGACAGTCTCTTCAATAAGTTGTGCTGGGAAAACTGGACAGCTACATGTAAAAGAATGAAATTAAAACACTCTGTAACACCATACAAAAAAACAAACTCAAAATGGATTGAAGACCTAAATGTAAGAGCAGATACTGTAACACTTTTAGAGGAAAATATAGGCAGAACACTCCCTGACATAAATCACAGCAAGATCTTTTTTGTCCCACCTCCTAGAGTAATGAAAATAGACTTTTTAAACTCTCATCAGTTACCCCAGCAATGTTCTTTGTAGCAAACAGATTCAGTCTGGAATCAACGGTTACTTTTAGTGTCATGTCTCTTTAGTCTCCTATTTGGAAGAGTCCTTCAGTTCTTTTTGGACTGAGGATTACAAACCAGTTATTTCGTGGAACGCTCCTCAATTTGTGTTTCTCTGATGTTTTCTTGTGATAAGATTCAGGTGATGTATCTTTGGCAGAAATATCACACAGACAATGCTGGAGTCTTTTCACTGCATCCTAACAGGTGACACTTGATTTTTATTTGTCGCATTGCTGCTGCTGTTCACTTTGGTCACTCGATTAAGGTGATGGGTGCTTGTTCCTTCACTTTAAAGTTACTCTTTTTGTCTTATAGTTAATTAGTATTTTGTCAGGAGGAATTTTGAAACGGTGTAAAAGTCTTGTTCCTCCTCAGACTTCCCATGTACTCATTTATTGATATTTCTTAGTATGTTTTACTATTTAATTCAATAAGTTACATTCCATTACAATCATTACTTACTTTGGTGCTCAGATTGCTCTGAATTTGGCCATGGGAGCTCTTTCAAACCAGCTTCTGTGTGCTTTCGAACTGTCTGCATCACTGAGCTTCCTTGCTGTCTGGCCCCTGAGATGTTCCTGTATCATCTTGTACTTTCCCCCAGTCCTGCATTCAGTCACTTCTCCAAGGAGTCCTGGTTTCTTTTAGGGCTGAATAATGTTTAGATAGACACAGACAGACAGACAGACAGACACACACACACACACACACACACACACACACACACACACAGGAGCACACATTTACATTATAGTTATTTCTTTGTCTGTCTATACATATTGAAAATGGTGAGTTCACAGTGTTACTTACAGTTCCTACCCTGCACCACATGGTTCAGTCTGATTTTCTCCCTTTCTGTATTTTAAACTCTCTGACAATAATAACCTTAGGTGTTATTATACTAAATATATCTACTTATTTGTTCAAGCCTCTTGTATGTAACCAGTCTCCCACCTTGACCACCACCCCTGCCTCACACAGATGTCCTCCAAATCCGTTCAGCCTTTGAACCTTGTGCTTGTCTACCCACATGGGGTTGCTCCAGCACCCTCTCTCCTCACTGGTGAAATCCCTCCTGACCTCACTCAGGCCAGTCATCCTTGTGGGGTCCTCCTTGGCCTTCTTGGGCTGTGACTCCCACTCAGGGCCACACTCCCCCTCATAGATGCCCTCATCTCACGTGGCTCCCACTCCGTGCCACTGTGGCTCTCCCCACCCCCAGTCCTGTCATGGAGGCCTACGTTGCTCTGCCCCACCTAAAAGCTTCAGGGCTGAAGTGCCCAGTATGGAAGGGAAGGGAAGGAGGAGGAAAAGGAAGACACCAACTATCTTGGGGACCTTTCTGATTCAAGGGAACTTAGAATGTTTTCCTGAAAGTGATGCATGCTGTTGGGGTCTGGTCTCAAGGAAGAGTGTATGTGAGGGCAGCTTTCTGAGGCTGTTAGTGGGGCCGAAATCTATTCTTGAAATTCTTTTTTTGGGTGACTTGTGAAAATTTGGATCCTCTGACAAGCAGACATCAAGATGGGATTAGACATGAAAGAAATGTATTAGGGGCAATGGCTCTGAGAGGAAACGAGTGGAGGAGAGGCTGGAAGAGCTGTCTTACTTTGATGGTGACCTGACTTCAAGTGAAGGAGAGAGGGAAGGAAGGAGAGGTGGGTGAAAGCATTTCAGATTACAGTGTGGTTCTATGGAAAGTTCGATAAGGCTTTAAGGCAGTGCCAAGACAGTCTCCCAGCAAAGGAGTCGCCTGTCAACCAGGAAGGGGCCTGCCTCAGCACCCCTGCTCTGTTTAATTATTGGTGAGGGGATGCTGTGGGAAAAGTGGTCTCAGCACAGACACAATGATGGACTTCAGAGCATGGCAGCTAGGCATGGGTTAATTATGCTTCCTGACATCAGAGCTGTGAGAGGAGCCTTCTCGTGGCTGCCATGTGAACCGAGGGGCAAGGTATCTCTCAGGAAAAGTAAGACTGCATCATCATCTCTTACTGTACAGGAAAACCGGTGATCAGAGAGCTGCAACTGTCTCTACCAGCAGAGGTACACAGAGAGAGGGGTGAGTGGAAGTCTAGTAAAGAGGAGAAGCATCTCCTGCCAGGTGCCTGATGCAACTGGTTCTGCACTTTTAGACTAAGAGAAGGCGCCCACGCATGGTTGCCTTTGGCCGGAACATTGAAACTTATCTGGTGCAACTGGTCAGTTTCAATGTGGCCAGACAACCCTCCCATAGGCCCACTGCACCCATCTCTCTCCACTCTTGACTCTTGGATCTTTGATCCCATGATTTCATTCATACTTTAACTCCCCATGATTGCCTGGCCCCTCCTTCTTGGTTGGCAACCCATTCACATTCCTTTCTTGGGTTTAGCAGCCTTAGCGCCTCCACACCAGTGGGTTTTCAACTGGGCTTCTCCCTTGGGCTCAGTGGCTCCCACAGCTGTGTGTAGGAATCATTTTCTCTTTCAGCTCTTCTCAGCAGGGCTCACTGACCAAGCCAGGCCACTGACCTTCACTCCTCAGTGTAACTGGCAAGTCAGGGAGAGTGGGTACAGACTAGGGCATGTGGGTCCCTCAGGTAGACCTGGAAGAGAGTAGGGAACTCCATACTCCTATCTCTCCTGGGTTAAATTGATCAAAATACTCTTCATCTTTTGACATTGCCCATAGCCTTCCAGTTTCACCTCTAATGTTAGGAAATATTTTCAATCCTTACAATTGTAGAGCAACTATGCATCTTTTTAGGTTTTACAATAATGCTAAGAAGGATGTGATAGCATCTTATAGGTGGGGAAGTGAAAAACCCAGAGAGGGTTAAGTGATATGCCTAAGGTCACATAGCCAGACTCTACAGAAGCGCTGCTGAGTTAATGCTTGGTCGAATGTTCTTTCCACAACCCATTACTCTCCCATCTATTGTGTGTCCCCCACCCATAGATTCCTTCTCAACTCTCCCGAAAGGCTGCTACATTCATTCTGATTCCCTCCCCCAGCTTCTGCAACCTTATGAAATAACTTGCTCTACTGAATCATTGCTTTACCTACAAGATATAATTTTATTCTACTGCCTCTGATTTCATTATCTCTGTTTTGTCACTCGATCTCGCTTTTTCTAGGGGCTCCAAAGGATTTACAATGAACGATAAGAATGGAATTATAAGCACCAAAAAATAGAGAATAATTAAATGTCAGTCATGGCCGTGATAGAGCGAATGGAATTCTGTATCTCACTATTTGGGGCGCTGACTCGGATGATACTCATTAACTGTTTTTTTTTTATTCTTATGGCTAGGAATTTGGCTGGGAATTCAGCTGTATGTGGTGGATCATGCTTACCTTGCCGTCTCCCTTACCCACGTTCCTCCCCCTATAGAAGATAAGCACCTTTGGGAGTGAGAGTTTTTAAATGAGATTGTTTATGCATCAAGGAATAGGTATTAATACCAAAAGGGCGTTCACATGGTGATTGTTTGCTGGTGATGAGAATGAGAAATGTTATTTCTCTATTAAATTATGGAGGCTACTGGATTATGCATTGCCACACTGATGTGCCAACTCTGTTTCTTTCTACTCACAGTGATGATTGGAGTCTCGTTTTCAGACTTGATGCCTCTGTAAATTGGCCTGAATGTTTTGTGTGTACGTGGGCATTGGTGCCGAGGCAAAACAATGGTTGCTAATTAAGCGTGCTGAGTCTACTCTGAGGTCTGCATTACAGGCAGGTACAGTCACACTCTGGAGTCCATGTGCTCTGCCCAAGGCCCCACCCTTAAAGGAACATGGTAAGTGCAACGAGAAAGGGTTAGATCTACAAAGTGAGCCACAGGAAGAGTAGCCAAAGAAATAGGGTTGTTTAGTATGAAGAGGCAAAGGCCAGAGCAGATGTGAGAGCTGTCTTCAAATGCCCGAAGAGAACGATTCTGTCTGGGAGGCTGACACTTGCTCAGTGTTGCCCTGGAACACAAAACCAGAATTTAAAGATAGATTTCTTTTACGTTTTTGCAGTGCCTAACTACTCACAATATCCTTTCAAAAATATTGTCACTAGAAAGTAATCTCCAGGTTGACACGGGTTTTACTGAAAAAAAAATTTTTTTTTCATTTAGTCTCTGCAGCTCCTATGATAGTGCCTGGCACATAGTAAATGCTCAATATATATTGGCTGAATAAATGAATGAACGAGTTGGCTCACGTGGGGGTTGATGTTATAAGTCCATTTTGCTGATGACAAAAACTGAGGTTCAGATAAGGATTTTATGTTGTTGGCTTTCTACAATGAATTGGGTCATCAGCTGTGGTAGAGAGTTCATCAGTTTTTGAACAGGTTAATTCACGTTTCTGCTACTACTATTTCCCTGCAACATCTAGATAGTCAAATTTAGAGGGGCTGGGCAGACCACAGAATTGTTGTCTTTCTTACTGCCAAGGTAGTAAGAACATGGTCTTCACACTTCTGCTCTCCATTCCTCACTTCTTCTCCCCTTTCTATGCCTTTTTCATCCCTCCCAGTTTACCAGAATACCTCTACCATATAGCTACTCTCTCCTTCTTTGCCCCACCAGTTGGTACAAAAGCTATTTTGATTGACCATTAACACTTTAGTGAGCAATAGGTCAGCACACTGCTTCTCTCAAAGTTATTTGCTTTAGCAAAACATTCATTTATACAGAAAAACTCAAAGGAATAAATCTATAATAGTTGAATTCCAGGTACCATGCACCCTGGATTATGAGCTATTCTTGGAGGGGGAGGAGATACGGGGACCTTTCTCATTGACCCTGGAATCATGGTAATCAGGCAACCTCATACTCCATTTACAAAAGCCCAGCCCTCCTTAGGGCAGCTCCACCAGAGGGTTCTCACCTTTCCAGCCCCACCTGATTCCATCATCCTTCCCCATACAATAATCCCAACCAGGCCTCCAGCTTTCTCACAAAGCTTGTAAAGACTTCCCTAGCTGGAGCTTCGATGGATGCATTTTTGATTGACAAGGAACACAAGGAGAGCAATGATTAAAGAGAGATATTCATTAAAATGGTTAAAGGTGAGGGAACTTTGAAGGTCTCAGATAAAACAAATCTATGACACTCCCATTTCCATTAAAGTCTGCAAAAAGCCTCGTTCCTTGAATGAATATTCTTCTATGACTTGAAGTCTTTTGTCTCTGAAGGAAAGCGCCCACCCAACACACTCACCTGGCCTTTGTTACTCGTGCATAGGGCATGGGGCTTTTGTCTCAGGGAGCTCAGGAAACCACACTCCATTTCATCCCAGCCACTGGCACAGACTCCAAAGGATAAGAAACTATGGGAATTTTAAAAAACACTGGCAACAAGGAAATCGTTTATGGGACCACTAATAAGAAAGCAAACCTTGTACAGAAAATCTGTCTGCTTTACTTTCCCCTTATCAATATTTCTCCGAAAGTCAATTTGTCACCGTACGGTCAGAAAGCTCACTCCGGCCTCCTTTAATGTTTCACGCTAGGTTTGCCCAACAAGAGTAATAAAAATAATGACAGCATTATTCCTCTTCTCTCTTTGTTTTCAGTGCTTCATTTGTAGATTTGAATAATGAATTATACTCACATTATCTGTACTCTCTTGCTCTTGACTTCCTCTGCTGGCTAAAAGTGAAGCTATTATCCGATAATCAAAGACAGAAGAGCCTTTCCTCCTGCAGTCAGTGATCCTGTGATGTAGATACACTCTGGAGTGAAATTATCAAGAGTATAATTTCAAGCTATATAAGAGAAAATTACCAGCCAGAGTGGAAATGAATGTGGAACTTGGTGAAATATTAAATATTTCATTAGTAATCCTTTTGGAACAAAAATAAGTAGACAACAGAATTAGTTGTGAGTTGGGCATAAAAAGGCTAATTAATGTTATTGTATTCAGCTTATTGACTTCAAGGCTATTAAATCATTATTTTATTGTCTGGATCTCTGCCTCATTCAGCCTAAAGAAGCCATTTCATCAGAAGAACTGTGTTCTTTCTCTTTTAAAAAAAATTCTGCTTCTTCTAAGGAGAACCACTCATGTGCCTGAAGTTGGTTTCTTACACAGTTAAGTTTACATCATTAATAGATCTTCCAGTGGAGTTCAGAAGATGTAAAATTCACATCTGGCATCAGGAACAAATTAAAAGTGGATGTTGCCGCCACCATGGGGAGACCAGAACCTACATCTGGAAGGTCCTGCAGAGCTCATGCTGTCCATCCCTTTACACCAACAGGTGGATGCCCTGACTACTCTTCATCAGCTTCTCCATCTTCATCATCATCTCCTTGTCCCTCTTGCAGAGACCTGGCTCCATATTCCATTGCACAATCCACTATCCACAAAACCAAGCAAAATAAATCTCTGTCACACAAGCTCATGCAAAAATATATTCGAACCTATTTGTGATGACTGTCTCCAAATCTTCACCAATTTCACAAGTGTCATTTAGCAAGGGATAAATATGGAGAACCAAGTTTAACCTAAATATCCAAAGAGAGTTTCTCATGTCTTAGCCTGGGCCTGAGACAGAGTGGCCATTGGCTCATTTGACATCTTGAAGTCAATTGGAAAATGGATCTCTTCCTCTGTGCCATAGCAGCCTTCCACCAAGTCTCATAGCTTGGCAAGCAAAGGGCAGGGTTGGATTTCAGCGCAACTTTTTCCTTTGACCAGGCACCCTTGAGCAATGAACAACCCGAACAACCATACACAGCAGGCCCCAGGATGAACTCTTGGCAGAACTGACTCTCACCCGAAAAGTGTAAAGTAGGCAAAATCCATCTCTAGGGCTGGGTTCCATCATTGCCTTCAAGTCCCTTCTTTTTTTTTTTCCTTCACTTTTGAAAATCAATAATAGTTTTTATTAGAATACAAAAACTGCTGCACATGTCCATTAAAATCCCACTTAGCCTCCATTTTATTTGAGATTCAATGGGGCACCATTTTATTTTATTGTATTTATTTTGTTAAACATCTTTATTGGAGTATAATTGCTTTACAATGGTGTGTTAGTTTCTGCTGTATAACAGAGTGAATCAGTTATACATATACACATGTCCCCATATCTCTTCCCTCTTGCATCTCGCTCCCTCCCACCCTCCCTAACCCACCCCTCTAGGTGGTCACAAAGCACCGAGCGGATCTCCCTGTGCTATGCGTCTGCTTCAAAGTGAGAAAGTGGCATGGACATATATACACTACCAAACATAAAATAGATAGCTAGTGGGAAGCAGCCGCATGTCCCTTCTTTTCCTGCTTGCCTGTCCCAGGTGCTAGAACTTATTCTTCAGTCAGAGGCTAAGAAGGAAAGAAGGTGGTTCCTTTATCAGGGAACCTTGAAATCCTATTTTAATAAGGGTTCCTTAAAGAACAAGAAGTCTTTGAGATGCAAAGTAATACATTTTAAAAGTGTAATTCCAGGTACCCAAAAAGCAGTGAAGGCTTTCTGATATTTTACTGATTGATATTTCGTTGGTTACTTGGGGGGAATCCATGGAATAGGTGAAATTTCTTTCCCTTGGATTCTGGAGAACAATTGGCCAGCCTTCACTTTTTGGGTCCTATGAGCATTCTCAAAATGGCAGAAGCTAGATCATGGAGTAGGGCCAGACATGAAACTCACTGGGGATTGGGCTGTGGGTGGTCTAGCTAGAAATTTATATGGGCTGCTTTCAGTCTCTGCAGAGAATAAGGGGAATGGAGAAGCACTTTACATAAACCATTCAGACCCAACCCTTGCCAAAATGAGTAACAAGGGCCTACATAATAAAATATATTATCTGACTCCATCAGTCTCACGTGATAATAAATCACTATTTTTTTTACCACTCTCCCTACTTTCTTTCTTTCTTTCTTTCTTTCTTTCTTTCTTTCTTTCTTTCTT
>NW_021703772.1:101217922-101238494 GCF_005190385.1 Monodon monoceros | reverse complement strand
CTTTCTTTCTTTCTTTCTTTCTTTCTTTCTTTCTTTCTTTCTTTCTTTCTTTCTTTCTTTTTCACAGAAGAAAGTGGAAAAAGAAGTAGAAAACAAGTGAAGTTTAAAGAGATATTTCCCATGTTAGTGGGCATGGTGGCTTGAGATCAGGTGGAAAGTTTTATTTTTTATATTTTTAAAATCAGTAGCTCTATTTCCTCTGGATAAAACTGGTAGAAATGAAACTGAATCTGTATTTAGGGAAGTAATTATACAACACTGGATGGATGTGTGGCCTGGTTCTGCTTTCCTAATAATGTCAGTTTCCTAAAGACAGTGATGTGGTTGGTGAAGGGATCCTTCTATGGGTCTTGTGGGTAGATGCCACAGTAGGTTGAGGTGGGAAAGGGAGAAACTAGAGGGGATTTGAGTTTTCTCCAGATATGATCAATAGACCCAACTTTCAAATGCAGTGGATTTTTGCCAAGGAAAACCACATTGCTATGCTCTGAGAACCAGTGTACTCCTAGCTGAGAGGGATGCTTTATAGCAAGCTTCCTTGGAAACCCACGTGGTCATGGACCCAGAGCTCACTGTGTGAGCTCAGTGGGAAAGAACTTGGTCAGGAGACCATGGTTTCATGTCTACATGGTCATATTATCTCAGAGGGGCCACAGCTCTGTTTCATAGCCCAGCCTGTGGTCTTGCCTCTGAAGTACATGAGGGTATTTGTGGCACCAGCACTGGGTGAATGATGGAGCGTCCACAAAGCCTCCACACACCTGATGAGGCAGGAAGTGCATTCATTCTACACCAATGTGCTGCACCTTTGGCCTATTCCAGGCACCCAGCACTTGTGCAGGGCATTCAAAGACAATGCAGGAATAGTCCCTGACTTTAAGGAGATCATGATCTGACGGGTGGAGCCAGAATAGAAACAGACAGTGAATGAAATGAGCTCTGAGCTTCGTGGAAGCACAGGGAATGGCCCCTATCATATTTTTGAAAGCACCAAGAAGAGTCAATCTCAGCTTGGAGGCAGCAAGGGTGGGGTTCCTTCTGAAAGGAGACCCTTGCAGTCCCCAAGCATCATTCATCTTGATGGGTCAGTTTAGACTATAAGACAACACAAAATAGAGGAGAAAGCTGAATGCAATCTTGATCTTATTCTGTTTCTCTTAGGACTTTCCATTAACTCCACTTAAAGTACAATAAAACTACTTCAAGAAAGCAGCACCCATCCAAGTTTGTATGTGGTCTAGTAAATGGTGTGTCTGACTCTCTCAACTTTCATTTCCTCACCATTTTATTTGAAAAAGTTGGGAAACTACAATCTACAATGTCCAGAGCCCTGGATGCAAATTAGGTTCTGCTAATCTGATGAACTTGTGGGAGATTTGGAATACAAGGCAGTGGCCATCTTGGCTGCCAGCAAGGAAGGCTGGACTTGCGGTGGTCACAGCAGTGATGGGTCACCACAGTGAGAGTCAGATGCAATGGGAGCAATAGAGTACTGGCTTCCTGACCCCTGGACCACAGTCAGGGTGGTGTGACTTTGAAACTGGTAGTTTAGTGGTGGTTCCTCCACCATTGGCTCCTCCAGACCTTCCAAATATTTTGTGAACAATTACTCCATGTATTAAATCTTTTCTGCCCCAACTACTTGGAGAGGTTCCTGTTTCCTGCCCTGAATCTTAACAGATACACACAACCAGCATTCTCCTTGGTCAAGAGCTATGTACCAAACCACTTGGCTTCATTCTGTCCCTTTGAGTTTATACTGGATTCCACTTTTCTGACTCTTGGCCCCCTTCTTTGACTCAAGTTCACAGCTTGGGCTCATCTCTTTCTAGTCTCCTAGGCTATAGCAATTGTTGAGGGCCCATCCCATACACCAGCGGCCCATATCGCCTTGGTCCACTGTAGTGGCTGTTGTAAGGAATTCTCAGCATGGTGACAGCTTAGTGCAGAAGTAGCCCCAGGGGCGAGGAAGTTAACACCACTAGAGAGCAACCAAAGAGGTGCTGGAGTCAGTAGGCAAACATACCCCATGCTGATCCGTCATTTTGTAAGACATCTCTAAGACTACAAGCTTCCTCTGAGCTCCTGCTGCCCCTAATGGAAACCACTTTCTGGTTTTCCTCTTTGGCACTTTGGCACTTTCCTCTGGCACTCCACAATTCCTCATTGTGCTTCCTCCAATCACCTCTCAAAGAAACTGCTTGCACCTAAGTCTTCCTCTTGGGTTTGCTTTTGGGGGACTCCACCCTGAGATCACGGTAAACCTGTCAGTCAGTCCAGTTTCTGTCTTAGGTATTCTCACTTCATCTGCCACAGATCTGCCTGGGGCTCTCCCAGCTTTAGCCCTGACAGTCCCACATGCCTGGTAACCGCTCAGTCCTGGGCACACCAAGATATTTGGTCACCTTAGCACAGGTTGGCAAATGGGAACAGATCACACTCTATTTTATGGCCCATCTCAGAGAACCCTATGATTTACTGCTCAAGTAGGGATCTAGAAAAATCCTGATACCTCGGAACCCAAAATTTAAATGCTAAAACTCTTTTGGCCATTGGTTGGCCATTAGTGAACTGCATTAAATACCTGCATTGATTTTGGTTTCCACCTCTAAAGGACCATAGCCAGAGAGCTGGCATGGGAATGTGGCACCCGTGGTGTGCAGGCCCTGGGGTCAGTGGCTCTGCAGTGTCTCCTTCGGGGCAGGCTTGGCAACTGCTTTGCAGAACCTCATGACATGGTTGAAATTCATATCTTGCCACTTCCTTGACTTCATTTCTTTCCTAAAGATCAGCCCTCGAGGGTTGTGAGCGCCTATAAGGTGTCCAGCTCCATTCTAGGTGTGGTGACAAACAGGTCCAAAGGCTCAGCTCCTGTTCAAGAAAAAAGTCACACCCTTCCCATCACTCCTGGGTTCAGCTAATTCAGCTCAGGTGTCTTTTGTAAGTGCCACCCCTCTTCTAGATGTAGTGGGATACATTTGGGCAAGCTGGAGGTCCATTTTGGGGGGAATGTGGACATTCATCAGATAATCACACAGGTTATGCATTAAACTTGAGGTAAGTGCTACAAGGGAAAAGTACAGGGAGTCCTGAGAATATGAAATGGGAACTGTCCCCAGATCAAGGGTTAGGGAAGTCAGTTCCAAGGAAGCAACATGAAAGCTGGGACAAGAAAGGAGTAAACGATAGCCAGTGAGGGTCTAGGGAGAAAAAGAGAGACATGGAGAATGTTCCAGGCCCTAAGAGGCAAGTGCTTTTCAGAATGAGGACCTGAGTGAAGCATGTAGCTCATGTGTAGAAGCAAAGGGGAGTGTTGCGTGAGCAGCTGCAGTGGTATGTGGGGTGGGGGGTAGACAGGCAGCCCTTGTAGATTGTTTAGGACCTTTTGCTGTATCTTTACAGCCATGGGGTAAAGGTCAGGCAATGCAGAACAGTGTTCACTCTGCTGCTGATGAGGTAGCAGGAGCTCAGGGAGGCCACAAGGTGTTGACTTGACAGGATGAGGATGGGGTAGGAGGTTTACTGCCTTGAGAAACTGGTTGAAACACCATTTCAGAGATGGACCATTTCCAGTACATCCACAAGGGTGAGCATCGTGCTTCAGGAGCTGTCCCACAAATGCCCAGCTGCGGCGGGAGCTGTGGAAACCTGGTCAGTCTGCAACCCTTCGACTTTCCACTTCTTGCCCTTGGATAAGTTGCTTCACCTCTCCAGCGTTCTTTCTGGTATAATATATGTATGAGTACTTTGTGAACCATGAGAGACGTCACAATACAAGGTATTGTAATTAAGTGTATAAGGTCAAAGTCAGATGGCACTTGGAGATCAAACATTTACTTCAGTCAAGAAAAATGGAGGCCCAGCATCCCAGGAAGGGTCAACACTTGCCCAGCATCATTCTGCAAGCTAGAAGCAGAGAGAGCCCAGCAGAGGGGCAGCTCTGCTGACCTCCAGGCCTGTGTCCTGCCATCACTCCACTCCTCCAGGTAACCTAGCTGACAACCTACCTGACAACTCCACCTAGACCTCCTACTCTTGGTCTGTAATAAAATATGAAACAGACAGAAAGTTGCCAGTTTAGGTTTGAGTCCACCAAACAAACATCTAAAACCATGCAACATAATCCAACCGGTCTTCATGGCTGGCCTGCTCCTCCTTTTCTGACACATAGCCAGCACTTCTCCTAAAGCATCAGCAAACCTCTCTTAATTGTGGGAGGGCCTCTGTTGGTCAATGAAACCAACAGATTTGCTAAATTTTAAGAAATGCAATTCATTGCCACTTGGTGAAATTACAGACTTTGTTGACAGGGGCAGGGGAGCTCAGCCAGAATTTTAGGGTAGGCTCTCCATCCTTTGTATAAAGAAAAGCCACCATGTAGAAGCAGAGGGGAGACCTGGGTTTGGATGGAGGAGAAAAGATCTTTGTATTGGAGCAATCTGGATGGCATTGAGCTGCTGGCTGTAGTTCCTGGCTTGCTGGGGAAAGGGTGGGGTTGAAATAAACAAGGTAAGAGTTTGAAATCTACTAAGTGTCTATAGTCTTACATGTGGGCCTCCAACTCAGAGCAGCTGGCCAGGGATTTAGAAAACAGGTACCAAAATGGGGGACTTTCCTGGCGGTCCAGTGGTTAAGACTCTGCACTTCCAATACAAGGGGTGCGGGTTCAATCCCTGGTCAGGGAAATAGGATCCCACATGCCACACGGCACCCCGAAAGAAAACTGTGTGCAAAAATTGTGTAACAAGCAATTGCAAAGACAGCCAATGTGGGTAAAATGGGACACAAGGGCTTTTGGATGCCATCAAACCTGTGGTCAAATCCCAACAGCATCATCTCATCACTGTGCCGGCTGGGAGAGCACATAGTAGATGCTCATTAACATTCATTCCATCTAAAATCAGAATCTGTATTTATAATCCTAAGAGTAGTTTTAGGCCAAAACTCTCTTAGGCTAAATATTTTCCTTAAATGCATATTAATCCCCAACTCCACCCTTCCCCAACACACGCACACACACACATAACTGCTTTTTCCTTATGTCGACTAAGTAGCATCCTAAGAGACCAACGTCGTAATCAGCAGCCTTGATTGTGGAGATTTTGGTAAAAAGGTAGGAATCTTCCCAGTAGGCCTGCCACAGTCTGCAGGCACACGTCTTGCTTAACGTGTGTGATCAGAGAAACGGCACAGAGGGCCTCTTCCCTCTGGAGCTGTGTGCACCTAGTTCTTCAGAATCTGTCTGTTCACAAATCCAGCCATCTCTATAAACTGCCGCATGCCTGCGTGTGTCCATGTTTACTGAATAAAGTTTTCCACAAAGCACAGTGCCTGGTTGGAATGTTGGTGCTGAAGAGGGCACATTTGAATTTCATAGGAGGCTGCCTCAAACCAGGCTGGAGCCCTGGACTAGAAAATTTATGAAGGCACACTCTGAATTAATCAGCAAATATATACTAATTCACGCTGACCTTTTTTCAAGCTGAGGCCTTTTTATCACTCACTGTGGGTTTAACATTGGCCTACCGAGTGTTATTACAAAGGACTCAATGGTTGGCCATAATTATATAATGCAAATGACATTTGCTGTTTTGTTTGAGCTTATTCCCTCAGATGTTTCCTTCTTTTATCACACTCCTCACACATCTGTGTCCCCGCAGTGGCTCTGCTAGCTCCTCCTCTCCTGGTCCCCAAGTTCCTGGTGCTGTCTGTCCCGACTGTCAGGCAGACACGGCCTGCTGTGAGGATGTGGCGGGTGTGATGCCTGCCTCTGACACAGGTTATGTTGACAGCTGGTCAGAACAGGTGTACACTGATTCTACCATCAAATGGCAACACACATTTGGCTCCCTCCCAACGCACAGGCATGAAAAACCTGTTCTCCTCACATTTCTTTGGAGATTGATTGACTGTTCTTTGACACAGCACACTGTGACTGTTTGTAAGTTCCCTGGTCCTTCGCTGGCTCAGACGTATTCCAGAGAAGTCTCAGAGAAGACCTCCATGTGGCACCATGAATTATTCATCTGCTTCTCCTGGCTGGGGGTGAGGGAGAATGGAGTCTCTCCTCCCCTCCTCTCCACTCCAAGACCCAGAAACTGCTCCGCCATGTATCTGGGGAGTTAAGACAGCAAGGGGATGACTGCTATGACTGACTGCTGGAGAAAAAGAGCACTGCGGAGGTACATGAATATTTGAATTCTGAGATGGTTTAAAACAGGAGCAGCATTCTCCAAGACCGAGCGTATCCTGTTACAGACCCAAGTAATTATAAAACGATGATTAAAAAAGCTGTAACAATTTAACTCAAGTTAAATTGTTCACCTCTAGGAAGTGGCAGCAGATTGAGTTTGGTCTCAGTAAAAAAATAATAAAATAAATAAATAATAAAATAAAATAAAATCCTATGATAAAACGTCTTGGTTAAATTTTTTTAAAAGTTCCCATTGAAGAAGGCAGTGTTGTGACCAATTGAATGCTCCGACAATTCCATGAGTGGGTGACATCTGGTTGAACTCTGATAGGACAAGAAAAACCAAATCCTGTTACCAAGCAGAAAAGGGGTCGGTGAGCATGTCAAATGCACTTGTGGGTCCAGGGGTGAGCAAGTCAAAAGCTGCAATGCTTGATTCTTCCATTGCTGGGAGGACACGGCTTTCCAGGAAAACCAGACAGATGCAGAGTAGGGGACCCGCTGCTCAAAGGTTTCCCACCCCGGCTTTCCACCCTTTACCAGAGCCCTGCACCAGCAGTTCCTGTCTGGACACACTTGCCCTACTGGATCTTCCCCTCTCTTTTTGCCTTGCATACTGACTCTTATTTTCATTCCTTAATTCATTCTTTAATTTCCTTCAGTAGGTGGAACAAAAGAGCTCCAAAACCAAGATGGCTGTAGCAGGGGGAGCAAATGTACAATTAAATGAGTGCTTCGTGAAACTGGATTTTTATCTCCAACCTCACATAGTCCTGAAGCTCAAAGCAGAAATCTGTGGGCTTATTTTGGGGAATGTATGGTATCAACATCTAATGGCATTTTAGGGCTTTATGCTTAGAAACTGCCATTGTTATCCTGAATTGATGATGTTATATTAGCACTCCACCGATTCATTTTATACAAAAGTACAAATCTAATAAACTCATCTAAAAAATAACCCTAATGTATTCAACTGCTAACGCCTCAGCAGCCTAATATATCTGTATACAGCAGAATTCTAAATGCAGTGGAGAATTCTGAGACGGGTTTATGCATTGCATGCTCCTCATAAAACCTTATTTGAACATGTGATTCCAGTTTACATTTTATTAGTAAAGCTCTCATTTTTCATAAAGAATGAGAAAGCAGAGAGGAGGAAAAGTACATTCCTGCAACTTCAATTCTGTGTCCAAATAACTTACAAGATGGGCACAAAATGGACAAGACTATGACTGCCCTGAAGACAATTACAAAAAATACTTAATTAGGATGCAATGCTGGTTATTTTAAGCCATACAAAAGAGTTCTGTACATAATAGAGTGGCTGTTTCATGCAGCTCATATGATAAAATTCTCACCAGTCTTAAAATGACAGATGTAATATTACCTTTAATAAGTGTCTACCGATGCATGCAAATTGAATTAGATAGTGGGAGTACAAATTTTCCCGATAATTAAGATAAAAATCTCATGTCAGCTTAAACCCTGGTGTATATTAGTAACTCTGTATATTTCTTTTCTCTGTTCCCTACCAATTATTTTTTAGTGTGGCCTCTTGATTACTGAAATAGGCACGTCGGGGGGTAAAAATCTGGCCCTCAAAATCTATTATTATAAATGGGAGCAAGTCAAATCCCTGATTACTACTCAGTGTATACTAAGTTTAAAAATACCAAGCACAGGTCTTCCCTGGTGGCGCAGTGGTTGAGAGTCCGCCTGCCGATGCAGGGGACACGGGTTCGTGCCCGGGTCCAGGATGGCCCCACATGCCGCGGAGCAGCTGGGCCCATGAGCCATGGCCGCTGAGCCTGCGCGTCCGGAGCCTGTGCCCCGCAACGGGAGAGGCCACAACAGAGAGGCCCGCGTACTGCAAAAAAAAAAAACCAAGCACAGTTCAAATAACTTGAAATAAATTCAACTGTGTATTAACTTAGTGTTTCTGGGGTCTCATGAGGTGTTACTATGCACTTAAGGCTAATATAGAGCTAATGCCATTTAGGAGAAATAAAAACATAGAATTTGGAAGTTAATAATGTCATTGATTTAGAAAACCTGAGTTTTGAACTGATTCTGCAGTGTTCTGTGTTAACATCGCAAATAAAGTAGGTGCTCAATGTAATATTCTATTTACGAAAAAATCTTAGAAGGCTAAGAGAAGGCACACACATAGACATGCACACACACACATCCCTTGTGTGTGCACATGCAAAACACCATGCCCACATACACACAGCTTAAAGGGTAAGTGTTCTGCATGGCATTCAGCTTCATTTTAATACCCTTCACTGCTGTGATCGCAGTCCCCCAAGGGAGCCAAATATCCTGAGCATTATTAAAAGTGGGATTATCCAATCTAATAGTGAAGATTTGGGAACCAGCCAAGAGGAATCAGAATCATGAGGGTAAAACAAAGAGGATTTATCGGTGCCCAGACCACCGTGTTTGCCGTCCCTAAGCTTCTGCTTGGTGGCATGTGATTGACAACACCTGACAGGTGGCTATCACTTGACCAAACAATGAAGGCCCTCAGATGCTGATGTCTATGGGGTTTGGCTGCCACAATGTCCATCTGTGAAAGGGAACACTAGGAGGATATATTTCCTGATGATCGGCTGCCCTGGAGAGGGCACTGTCCTCTAGTTTGAGCCTCACAACAGTCCTCTGAGGTTTTTACTATTATAAGCATTTCTGCCTTTCTATACGGAAAACTAGGCTCAACAGGGTTAAATAGCATGCCCAAGATTAGAAGGTAAGTGGCAGGGCCAGGATCTAGATACTCTCCCTTTCACTCCAAAGACAGCTCTTCAAGAAACCATGCCGATATCCAGACTTGGTTCTGCCACTTATTAGTCGTGTTCGTGGCCAAGTCGAGATCCAGCCTCAAGGGTCTGTGATATTAGAGAGCGCGGCAAATTGGTCATTGTGCGAGAGTGGTACCTACACAGGTCCGTCAATTACTACCACAAAGAATGTGGGATTTGCCACCCTATACCAGTAATGTCCCTGATGGTTATAGGCCTTTGAATTTGCAACTCCTTTACACATGGCCACCTTTCCTTCCTCTGCCCTGAAATATATTTTTGTGTCTTATGCTAATCAGACATTATTTATATCACTCTTTAATAATTTAGTACATTTTCATACTGCAGCTTGCCCCCCAAAACATCTTCATAGCTCTTACATTATTTCTCAGTCTAGTTAGGAAATTTCTTACAAAGGATATTTTTGGAACATCCCTGTGGGCAGTGAGTGCTAGTTGCTCACCCTCAGCATACATTCTCCCCTTTTATCTTAGTAACAAAATCCTGACTTTTAACTGGAGAACTATGTACTAAGACTACATTTCTCAGCCTCCTTTGCATCTCAGTGTAGCCACAGGATTAAGTTTTGTCCAATCAGATGTAAATGGTATTGTGCTGCACTTCCTTGATGTCTCCTTAGAGGGAGGGGTGGTCCTTATTTGGCCCCTTCTGATGTTGGAAGTCTTGGACATAAATTGGCTGGAGTATTTGCAATCATTTAAGACCATGAATTTTAAAATTTAAGTTGCTTCCACTTCTGGTACTGGTATCTAAGTTTAGCAGATCAATCTTTCTACTGAGAACAACTAGAAAAGCTGAAGGGTTTTGTTTGTTTTATTATTTTCTTCAAAACATCTATTTGAATGTCTTGGGAGCTATCATGGTGGTAAGGATTCAAGAGACCAAAGAGCAGGAGGGCGAGAGATGCTGTGTGCTCCATCATCAGTCAGGGGTCTAAGGAAAAAGATACTGGGGTTCCAAAGCCTTTCTGACCCTTTGCCCAACCAGGCATCTCAGTCTTTCTGCTGGATTCTTCCCAAGGTCAAGGGTAGGAAACACAAGATGTCATCAGCAGAGTAATCTGGTCATGCTGAGAAAGGTCATGGGAGCCTTGATGTGCTTATTAAACTACCACCCACCACACAGAGGGCTGAAGCTCATTGAGGAATCCTCTCTCTTGTCTCCTGCAAGGTTGAGCCACTGTGTCCATGCAGGTACATATCTGTGAGATTCTTAAAAAAGGGAAGTTAAATAAGCCTCAAATTCCCTGCCTCTTTCCCCACTAAGGCATTTGTCAATTCCAGTGTGGTGGTTTAGAGGCTGAAAACAGCAGAAAGCACTGGCTGAGATACTGAGAGCTGAGAAGAGCATCTAGCAGTCTGAGAAGGCTGAGGGACATGGCCGAACATTACAGTGCAGACCCATCAAGCAGGAGGGGTCATGGCAAACACCCCAGGCCTCAGCTGCGACCCTATAATGCCTTAC
The DNA here is from genome assembly GCF_005190385.1 of Monodon monoceros. Classification (NCBI taxonomy): domain Eukaryota; kingdom Metazoa; phylum Chordata; class Mammalia; order Artiodactyla; family Monodontidae; genus Monodon; species Monodon monoceros. The sequence goes on along the minus strand of NW_021703772.1, from coordinate 101,228,015 downwards.
CCTAGAAATGGTCATGAAATAGATGAGTCCTTATAAAAATGTGGTGGCAAAATAAATTAGTCCTGCAAATCAGCTCAATCTGAATTGGAATAAGACATACTACTCATTCCCTAACTGCCTGCCAGAAATAAAAGCAAGTCTTTGGAGGAAGATATCATCATTTTGGAACCTAAACTTAGTTTTCATCTACAACATCTTACTTTCAGTAAAAATTCACCAGGCATGCTAGAAGACAAGGGCAACGTGACTAAAACCAAGAGGAAATACAGCCCATAGAAACGAACCCATAAATAACATAGACATTTGAGTTAGACAAGACTTTTAAAGTAAACATGATTCATATGTTTAAAAATTATATAACAAGATAAGAAACTTCAGCAGATAACTGGAAAACATAAGGAGGCTTAAAGAGAAATTCTGGGATTTAAAAATAAAATTGAAATTAAGAACTCAGCAGAAGGTTTTAACAGCAGATTAGACCTAACTGTAAAAGTTGTGAGCCAGAACATAGGTCAGGAGGACATATTCAGACTGATGTTATTGAGGAAAAAAAGAATAGAAAACATAAAAAAGAACATAACAAACATGTGGGACATGGTGAAAATGTTTCACATATATATATATATATAATTATTGTCCCAGAAAGAGAGAATGGGACAGATGTCTGAAGAAATAATGTCCCAGAGTCCAAGAGTAAAAGAAACATACTGAGGACAGCAGGAAAAGATGAGAGACTTCCAGAGTCTTTGATGACACTATGAACCCTTCATACTACTCCTGGTCTGCATACCTCTAGATATGTTTTCATGATAGAGAAATAACTCCCTTCTTGATTTAGCCACTATTTTTCAGGCTTTTGTTACGCATAAAACAAATCTTAACTGAAATATCCCTCTTTGTTTTGTTTTGCTTTTTTTATTGAGTAAAATTGGCATATAAAATTATATTAGTTTCAGGTGTACAACATAAAAATTAGATGTGTATATACTACGAAGTGTTTACCACAGTAAGTTTTTGGGGTTTTTTTGTTGTTTTTTTGTGGTACGTGGGCCTCTCACTGTTGTGGCCTCTCCTGTTGCGGAGCACAGGCTCCGGACGCGCGGGCTCAGCGGCCATGGCTCACGGGCCCAGCCGCTCCGCAGCATGTGGGATCTTCCCAGACAAGGGCACGAACCCATGTCCCCTGCATCGGCAGGTGGACTCTCAACCACTGCGCCACCAGGGAAGCCCATCACAGTAAGTTTTGTTACCATCCATCACCATACAATTGACCCCCTTCACCCATTTTGCTCACCCCCTAGCTCTCTTCTCCTTTGCTAAACTACCAGTCTGTTTTTGTATCTATGTGCATTGTTTTGTTTGTTCATTTGTTTTGTTTTTTAGATTCCACATATAAATGAAACCATATGTTGTCTTTCTCTGTCTGACTTATTTCACTTAGCATAATACCCTCAAGTTCCATCCATATTGTTTTAAATGACAAGATTACCTTCTTTTTAATGGCTGAGTAGTAATCCATAATTTCTTCATCCATTCATCTGTTGATGGACACCTAAGTTGTTTCCATATCTTGATTATTATAAATGGTGCTGCAATGAACATAGGGGTGCATATAAGTTTTGGAATTAGTGTCTTTGTATTTCTCAGATAAATACCCAGAAGTGGAATAGCTGGATGATATGGAAGTTCTATTTTTAAATTTTTGAGGAACTTCCATGCTCTTTTCTATAGTGGTTGCACCAATTTACATTCCTACCAGTAGTGTACTAGGGTTCCTTTTTCCTCACATCCTCTCCAACACTTGTTATTCCTTGCCTTGTTTACAATAGCCATTCTAACAGGTGTAAGGTGACATCTCATGGTTGTTTTGATTTGCATTTCTTTGATAATTAGTGACATTAGTATCTTTTCAAGAGCCTATTGGCCATCTGTATGTCTTCTTTGAAAAAAAATGTCTATTTAGATCCTCTGCCCATTTTAAAATCAGATTGCATGGGATTTTTGCTATTGAGTTGTCTGAGTTCCTTTCATATTTTGGATATTAATGCCTTATCAGATATATGATTTGTAAATATTTTCTCCCATTCAGTAAGTTGCCTTTTCATTTTGCCCATTGTTTTCTTTGCTGTACAGAAGCTTTTTAGTTTGATGTAGTTGCACTAGTTTTTGTTTTTGTTGCCTTCACTTTTGGAGTCAGATGTACAAAAATAATCACCAAGACCAAGGTAAGGAGCCTACTGCCTATGTTTTCTTCTAATGGTTTTATGGTTTCCAGTCTTAGATTCAAGACTAATCCATTTTGAGTTATATTTTGTGTATGGTTTAAGACAGTGGTCTAGTTTCATTCTTTTTCATGTGGCTGTCCAGTTTGCCCAATGCCATTTTTTGAAGAGACTCTCTTTTCCCTATTGGATATTCTTGGCTAAAAGAGCCAAGAGTCATAATTAGTTGCTGATATAAGTGTGGGTTCATGTCTGGGCTCTTTATTCCATTCCATACATCTGTGTGTCTGTTTTTATAGCAGTACAAAACTATTTTAATTACTATAGTTTTGTAGCATAGTTTGAAATCAGAAAGTATGATACCTTCAGTTTTGTTCTTTCTCAAGATTTCTTTGGCTATCGAGGTCTTTTGTGGTTCCATACAAAGTTTAGACTTATTTGTTCTAGTTCTGTGAAAAATGACATCAGAATTTTGATAGAAATTACACTGAATCTGTAGATTGCTTTGAGTAATATGGGCATTTTAACAGTATTAATTCTTCCAATCCATAAGTATGAAATATTTTTCTATTTATTTGTGTTTTCTTAAATTTCTTTCAACAATGTCTTATAGTTTTCAGTGTATATGTCTTTCATCTTCTTGGTTAAATTTATTCCTAGTTTTTTTTTTATGCAATTGTAAATGGGATTGTTTCCTTAATTTATCTTTCTCATGGTTTGTTATTAGTGCATGGAAACTCAAAAGAGTTCTGTATATTGATTTTGTATCCTGCAACTTTACTGAATTATTAGTTCTAACAGTGTTTTGTGGAGTATTTAGGGTTTTCTATATATAGTACCTTGTTATCTATAAATAGTGATATTTTTACTTCTTCCTTTGAAATTTAGATGACTTCTTTTTCTTTTTCTTGCCTAAATGCTGTTGCTTGGACTTCCAATACCATGTTGAATAAAAGTGCCAGGAGTGGGCATCCTTCTCTTGTTTCTGATTTTAGAGGAAAAGCTATCAGTTTTTCACCATTGAGTATACTGTTAGCTGTGGGTTTGTCATATATGGCCTTTATTATGTTGAGGTATATTCCTTATATACCCACTTTGTTGAGAGTTTTTAATCATAAATGGATGTTGAATTTTGTCAAATGCTTTTTCTGCATCTATTGAGAGGATTATATGATTTTTCTCTTTCATTTTACTAATGTGGTGCATCATTTTCACTGATTTGCAAATGTTTAACCATCCCTGTGTTCCGGGAGTATATCCCACGTGATCATGGTGTTAGATTATTTTAATATATTGTTGAACTTGGTTTGCCAATATTTTTTTGATGAGTTTTGCATTTATGTTCATCATGAACATTAGCCTGTAATTTTTGTGTGTGTGTGTGTGGCATCTTTGTCTGGTTTTTGTATCAGGGTAATATTGGATTTGTAGAATGAGTTTGGAAGTGTTTCCAGCTATTTTATTTTTTTAAAGCATTGAAAGTTTAGGTATTAAGTCTTCTTTGAATGTTTGGTAAAATTAACCACTGAAGCCGTCTGGTGCTGCACTTTTGTTTGTTGGGAGGGTTTTTTAAAAATTATTATTACTGATTCAATCTCCTCATGAATAATAGTTTATTCAGATTTTCTATTTCTTCATGATTCAGTCTTGGAAGGTTATATATTCCAGGAATTTATCCATTTTTTTATAGGTTGTCCTATTGGTTGGTGTACAGTTGTTCATGGTAGTCTCTTATGATGTTTAAAATTTTTTCTGTTATCAGTTGTAACTCCTCATCTTTCATTTCTGATTTTATTTATTTGAGCCCTCTCTCTTCTTTGCTTGGTGAGTCTAGCTAAAGGTTTGTCAATTTTGTTTATCTTTTCAAAGAATCAGCTCTTTGTTTCATTGACATTTTCTAATTTTTAAAGTCTCCATTTCATTTATTTCCACTCTGATCTCTATTATTTCTTTCTATTACCTCTGGGCTTTGTTTGTTCTTTTCTTTTTCTGGTTTCCTTAAGTGTAAAGTTATTTGAGCTTTTTGTTTTTTTTTTTCTTGAGGTAAGCCTGCATTACTATGAACTTCCCTCTTAAAACTGCTTTGCATCTCATAGATTTTAGAATCTTTTATTTCCATTTTCATTTATCTCAAGGTAGTTTTTGATTTTCCCTTTGAATTTTTTAAATTGACCCATTGGTTGTTCAGTAGCATGTTGTTTAATCTCAACATATTTGTGAATTTTTCAAATTTTCTTCTTGCAATTGATTTCTAGTTTCATAACTTTGTGGTCAGAAAGATGCTTGAAGTTCTCATATCAGACAAAATAGATTTTAAAATAAAGACTATTGCAAGAGACAAAGACAGACATCACATAATGATCAAGGGATCAATCCAAGACGAAGATATAACAACTATAAATATTTATGTATCCAACATAGGATCACCTCAATATATGAGGCAAAGGCTAACAGCCATAAAAGGGGAAATCAACAGTAAAACAATCATAGTAGGGGATTTTAAACCCCACTTTCACCAACGGACAGATCATCCAAAATGAAATTAAATAAGGAAACACAAGCTTTAAATAATACATTAAACAAGATGGACTTGATTGATATTTATAGGACATTCCATCCAAAAACAACAGAATATACTTTCTTCTCAAGTTCTCATTGCACATTCTCCAGGAAAGATCATATCTTGGGTCACAAATCAAGCCTTGGTAAATTTAAGAAAATTGAAATTGTATCAAGTATCTTTTCCAACCACAATGCTATGAGACTAGATATCAATTACAGGAAAAAATCTGTAAAAAAAGTAGAAACACATGGAGGCTAAAAAATACACTACTAAATAACCAGGAGATCACTGAAGAAATCAAAGAGGAAATTAAAAAATACCTAGAAAAGGGCTTCCCTGGTGGCACAGTGGTGGAGAGTCCACCTGCAGATGCAGGGGACATGGGTTCATGCCCTGGTCTGGGAAGATTCCACATGCCACGGAGCGGCTAGGCCTGTGAGCCATGGCCACTGAGCTCTGCAATGGGAGAGGCCACAACAGTGAGAGACCCATATACTGTGAAAAAAAAAAAAACAAAGCCTAGAAAAAAATGAAAATAAAGAAAAACACGATGAGCCTAAACCTATGGGATGCAGCAAAAGCAGTTCTAAGAGGGAAGTATATAGCAATACAATTCTACCTCAAGAAACAAGAAACATCTCAAATAAACAACCTAACCATACACTTAAAGCAATTAGATAAAGAGGAACAAAAAACCCCAAAGTTAGGAGAAGGAAAGAAATCATAAAGATCAGATCAGAAATAAATGAAAAAGAAATGAGGGAAACAGTAGCAAAGATCAAAAAAACTAAAAGCTAGTTCTTTGAGACGATAAAAAAAATTGATAAACCGTTAGCCAGACTCATCAAGAAAAAAAGGGAAAAGACTCAAATCAATAGAATTAGAAATGAAAAAGGAGAAGTAACAACCGACACTGAAGAAATACAAAGGATCATGAGAGATTACTACAAGCAACTATATGCCAATCAAAGGGACAACCTAGAGGAAATGGATGAATTCTTAGAAAAGCACAGCCTTCTGAGACTGAACCAGGAAGAAATAGAAAATATAAACAGACTAATCACAAGCACTGAAACTGAGACTGTGACTAAAAATCTTCCAGCAAACAAAAGTCCAAGACCAGATGGCTTCACAGGTGAAATCTAACAAATATTTAGAGAAGAGCTAACACCTATCCTTCTCAAACTCTTCCAAAATATAGCAGAGGGAGGAACACTCCCCAACTTATTCTACGAGGCCACTATCACTCTGATACCAAAACCAGAAAAAGATATCACAAAGAAAGAAAACTATAGGCCAATATCACTGATGAACATAGATGCAAAAATCCTCAACAAAATACTAGCAAACAGAATCCAACAGCACATTAAAATGATCATACACCATGATCAAGTGGGGTTATCCCAGGAATGCAAGAATTCTTCAATATATGCAAATCAATCAATGTGATACACCATATTAACTAATTGAAGGATAAAAACCATATGATCATCTCAGTAGATGCAGAAAAATCTTTTGACAAAATTCAACAACCATTTATGATAAAAACCCTCCAGAAAGTAGGCATAGAGGGAATATACATCAACATAATAAGGTCCATATATGACAAACCCAGAGCCAACATCATTCTCAATGGTGAAAAACTGAAAACATTTCCTCTAAGATCAGGAACAAGACAAGGTTGTCCACTGTCACCACTATTATTCAACATAGTTTTGGAAGTTTTAGCCACAGCATTCAGAGAAGAAAAATATATAAAAGGGAATCAAATCAGAAAAAAAGGAATAAAACTGCCACTGTTTGCAGATGACATGATACTCTACATAGAGAATCCTAAAGATGCTACCAGAAAACTACTAGAGCTAATCAATGAATTTGGTAAAGTAGCAGGATACAAAATTAATGCACAGAAATCTCTTGCATTCCTATACACTAATGATGAAAAATATGAAGGAGAAATTAAGGAAACACTCTCATTTACCATTGCAACAAAAATAATAAAATACCTAGGAATAAACATACCTAAGGAGACAAAAGACCTGTATGCAGGAAACTATAAGACAATGATGAAAGAAATTAAAGATGATACAAACAGATGGAGAGATATACCATGTTCTTGCATTGGAAGAATCAACATTGTGAAAATGACTATACTATGCAAAGCGATCTACAGATTCAATGCAATCCCTATCAAACTACCAATGGCATTTTTCACAGAACTAGATCCAAAAATTTCACAATTTGTGTGGAAACACAAAAGACCCCGAGTAGCCAAAGCAATCTTGGGAAAGAAAAACGGAGCTGGAGGAATCAGACTCCCTAACTTCAGACTATACTACAAAGCTACAGTAATCAAGAAAGTATGGTACTGGCACAGAAAAAGAAATATAGATCAATGGAACAGGGTAGAAAGGCCAGAAATAATCCCATGCACCTATGGTCACCTTATTTTTGATAAAGGAGGCAAGAATATACAATGGAGAAAAGACAACCTCTTCAATAAGTGCTGGGAAAAGTGGACAGCTACATGTAGAAGAATGAAATTAGAACACTCGCTAACACCATACACAAAAGTAAACTCAAAATGGATTAAAGACCTAAATGTAAGGCCAGACACTATAATACTCTTGGAAGAAAACTTAGGCAGAACACTCTATGACAAAAATCACAGCAAGATCCTTTTTGACCCACCTCCTAGAGAAATGGAAATAAAAACAAAAATAAACAAATGGGACCTAATGAAACTTAAAACGTTTTTCACAGCAAAGGAAACCATAAACAAGATGAAAAGACAACCCTCAGAATGGGAGAAAATATTTGCAAATGAAACAACTGACAAAGGATTAATCGCCAAAATTTACTAGCAGCACATGCAACTTCATATCAAAAAAACAAAGAACCCAATCCAAATATGGGCAGAAAACCTAAATAGACATTTCTCCAAAGAAGATATACAGATAGCCAACAAACACATGAAAGAACACTCAACATCACTAATCATTAGAGAAATGCAAATCAAATGTACAATGAGTTATCACCTCACACCAGTCAGAATGGCCATCATCAAAAAATCTATAAACAGTAAATGCTGGAGAGGGTGTGGAGAAAAGGGAACCCTCTTGCACTGTTGGTGGGAATGTAAATTGATACAGCCACTATGGAGAACAGTATAGAAGTTCCTTAAAAAACTAAAAATAGAAGTACCATACGACTCAGCAATCCTACTCCTGGGCATATTCCTGGAGAAAACCATAATCGAAAACAGTCATGTATCCACAATGTTCATTGCAGCTCTATTTACAATAGCCAGGACATGGAAGCAACCTAAGTGTCCATCAACAGATGAATGGATAAAGAAGGTGTGGCACATATATACAATAGAATATTACTCAGCCATAAGCAGAAACAAGACTGAGTTATTTGTAGTGATGTGGATGGACCTAGAGTCTGTCATACAGAGTGAAGTAAGTCAACGAGAAAAACAAATACTGTGTGCTAACACATAGATATATGGAATCTAAAAAATAATAATAATAATGGTTATGAAGAACCTAGGTGCAGGGCTCGAATAAAGAGACAGATGTAGAGAATGGACTTGAGGACACGGGGAGGGGGAAGGGTAAGCTGGGATGAAGTGAGAGAGTGGCATGTAGTTATATATACTGCCAAATGTAAAATAGATAGCTAGTGGGAAGCAGCCGTATAGCATCGAATTAGCTCAGTGTCTTTGTGACCACCTAGAGGGGTGGGATAGGGAAGGTGGGAGGGAGATGCAAGAGGGAGGAGATATGGGGGTATATATATACATATAGCTGATTCACTTTGTTTTAAAGCAGAAACTAACACCATTGTAAAGCAATTATACTCCAATAAAGATGTTAAAAAAAAATAATGCAGGTATGTGTACAAGGGATGTCTCCTACAGCACTGTGTGAAGTAACATCCACCAAAATTGATGTAAAATTGGACACCTTATGAATGTCCATTAATAAGGGAAGAGATAAATACATTCAGTGTAGTGATTGAATTGAAAACTATGCAGTCATGAACAAGAATGAAGTAGATCTCAATATATTGATGCAGAGAAATGTCTATTACATATGGTTAAATTTGAAAGCAATTTTTGGAGTCATATGCATGGCACCATACGTATATAAATATATCTATCGAAGCACAGGAAACAGATGAGAAAGATACCTATCAAACCTTCATCCTGTTATCAGTCATTCTAAGGAGTGGGATGAGGACTGTGGACGTATGTTATTAATGCAAATAATTTTAAAAGGTGTGGAATTATGAGAGATTATTTTCATTTTTTTCACATGCTTTTTAAGTACATTTTGAGGCAAAATTAGAGTTGATTTTTAATAGTAAAATTCAATATCTCCAAAAATAATTGCTTTGAGCTCCTCCCTGAGCCTCACTCTCCTCCGCCATTAGTGAAACCTGGTGGAAAAGAATGAGACGCCTTGTGCCTGGGACCAGGCTGTCTCACCAAATGACCAAAGGACAGGTAGGGTCCTGAATTCAACCAAGTAGCCAAGGACACATGTGACTCTGGGCTGGTTAGCAGTGTGGTGCCATCAGAGCACCTCATCTGGTTCTTTCCTCTGACTGCACACACCTGCCTGCCTTCTGAAGCTACCAAGGCTCCCAGACAGCTCCTCATTCCCTGAACACATTCACACCCTTCATCCATTCATTCCTTCATCTGTTCACTCATCACTGACTCAGTCCCAGTGATGAGCCAGGCATGCGTGGTGCTAGGTGTTGGTGGTGTAGTGATAGAAAGGTAGAGCCCCTGGCCTCAAGGGAAGGGGCGGGGTTGGGGCGTCTTATAAGGACATAGAGGAGAGAGTCAGGTAAGTACAGCTGTGTACTCACACATTTCAGAGCTAAGCAGAAGATGGTCCAGCATTCACTGAGGGTCTGGAACAAGGTGGGTACTACTCTCTAGTCCCTCATTGGGTACACTGACTTCCCCTCACAGCACTGTGACAGCATCCAGGGCAAGGACTCTTTCTGTGCCTTTGTCCTCTAGCACCTATCAACACAGGCCTGGCAGCAGGTGAGGAAGTTGTTCTATGTCAGCACGTGGTGGGAGGGGAGCATCAGGCCGTTTGCCCACTTCCTGTTTTCCCAGCTCCCATGTCAGATTTGAGCATCTCAGATTTGAGCTTCCTCCCTCAGTCGTTCCAGAAAAACACTTCTCTTCCCTCCCTCCCTCCCCCTTTGTCTTTCTCTCTTTCTCTTTCTCCTTTCTTTCTTCCTTCCTTCCTTCCTTCCTTCCTTCCTTCCTTCCTTCCTT